>NC_079192.1:29034617-29076801 GCF_029499605.1 Hyla sarda | reverse complement strand
TAGTACAGCTGGTATAAGTTATATATCTCCTGTATATAGTGATCATGGACCATGCTGGTATAACCTGGTATATTACTGTATATAATATATATATGTACAGCTGGTATAAGTTATATATCTCCTGTATATAGTGATATGGACCATGCTGGTATAACCTGGGTATATACTGTATATAATATATATGTACAGCTGGTATAAGTTATATATCTCCTGTATATAGTGATATGGACCATGCTGGTATAACCTGGGTATATACTGTATATAATTATATATGTACAGCTGGTATAAGTTATATATCTCCTGTATATAGTGATATGGACCATGCTGGTATAACCTGGGTATATACTGTATATAATTATATATGTACAGCTGGTATAAGTTATATATCTCCTGTATATAGTGATATGGACCATGCTGGTATAACCTGGGTATATACAGTATATAATATATATGTACAGCTGGTATAAGTTATATATCTCCTGTATATAGTGATATGGACCATGCTGGTATAACCTGGGTATATACAGTATATAATATATATGTACAGCTGGTATAAGTTATATATCTCCTGTATATAGTGATATGGACCATGCTGGTATAACCTGGGTATATACTGTATATAATTATATATGTACAGCTGGTATAAGTTATATATCTCCTGTATATAGTGATATGGACCATGCTGGTATAACCTGGGTATATACTGTATATAATTATATATGTACAGCTGGTATAAGTTATATATCTCCTGTATATAGTGATATGGACCATGCTGGTATAACCTGTGTATATACTGTATATAATTATATATGCACAGCTGGTATAAGTTATATATCTCCTGTATATAGTGATATGGACCTTGCTGGTATAACCTGGGTATATACTGTATATAATTATATATGTACAGCTGGTATAAGTTATATATCTCCTGTATATAGTGATATGGACCAGTGCTGGTATAACCTGGGTATATACTGTATATAATTATATATGTACAGCTGGTATAAGTTATATATCTCCTGTATATAGTGATATGGACCATGCTGGTATAACCTGTGTATATACTGTATATAATTATATATGTACAGCTGGTATAAGTTATATATCTCCTGTATATAGTGATATGGACCATGCTTGGTATAACCTGGTATATACTGTATATAATATATATGTACAGCTGGTATAAGTTATATATCTCCTGTATATAGTGATATGGACCGTGCTGGTATAACCTGGGTATATACTGTATATAATATATATGTACAGCTGGTATAAGTTATATATCTCCTGTATATAGTGATATGGACCATGCTGGTATAACCTGGGTATATACTGTATATAATTATATATGTACAGCTGGTATAAGTTATATATCTCCTGTATATAGTGATATGGACCATGCTGGTATAACCTGGGTATATACTGTATATAATATATATGTACAGCTGGTATAAGTTATATATCTCCTGTATATAGTGATATGGACCATGCTAGTATAACCTGGGTATATACTGTATATAATATATATGTACAGCCTGGTATAAGTTATATATCTCCTGTATATAGTGATATGGACCATGCTGGTATAACCTGGTATATACTGTATATAATTATATATGTACAGCTGGTATAAGTTATATATCTCCTGTATATAGTGATATGGACCATGCTGGTATAACCTGGGTATATACTGTATATAATTATATATGTACAGCTGGTATAAGTTATATATCTCCTGTATATAGTGATATGGACCATGCTGGTATAACCTGGGTATATACTGTATATAATATATATGTACAGCTGGTATAAGTTATATATCTCCTGTATATAGTGATATGGACCATGCTGGTATAACCTGGTATATACTGTATATAATTATATATGTTCAGCTGGTATAAGTTATATATCTCCTGTATATAGTGATATGGACCATGCTGGTATAACCTGGGTATATACTGTATATAATATATATGTACAGCTGGTATAAGTTATATATCTCCTGTATATAGTGATATGGACCATGCTGGTATAAACCTGGTATATACTGTATATAATTATATATGTACAGCTGGTATAAGTTATATATCTCCTGTATATAGTGATATGGACCATGCTGGTATAACCTGGGTATATACTGTATATAATTATATATGTACAGCTGATATAATTAAGTTATATATCTCCTGTATATAGTGATATGGACCGTGCTGGTATAACCTGGGTATATACTGTATATAATTATATATGTACAGCTGGTATAAGTTATATCTCCTGTATATAGTGATATGGACTGTGCTGGTATAACATGGGTATATACTGTATATAATGATATACAGTATAGACATGATAAGAAGAAACAAATCTCATCCTAGCAACAGTGACGGTCACATGAAGGGCCCCAGTAATACGGATGTATTATAGTTGTGGGGAATTTGTGTCATCTCTATAAAATAAGGCCCAATTCTAGGAAGACTGTGTCACCCCCATAATGCAGACGTTGCTATGGCCGATGTGTGTCTGGTTACTAGGAAATGTGCACAGACTGTGGTCAGGAGGCAGAAGTCATCGAGAGCTGAAAACCCACAGAACGTCACTGCAGGACGTCACCCCCTTCACCACTACCCTCTGTATACAGATATGTGTCATCTATGTAATGCTGCAAAGTATCACAAAGGAATCAAATATCTATATATTGTTCTTCCTTTCAGTGTCGCTGATGGTGGCCAAACATGTCTCCCATTATTCAGAAGAACAGTGACAAATGTCACTATAACAGTGTACCCTCTACAGATGTCACTATAACAGTGTACCCTCTACAGATGTCACTATAACAGTGTACCCTCTACAGATGTCAACTATAACAGTGTACCCTCTACAGATGTCACTATAACAGTGTACCCTCTACAGATGTCACTATAACAGTGTACCCTCTACAGATGTCACTATAACAGTGCACCCCTCTACAGATGTCACTATAACAGTGTACCCTCTACAGATGTCACTATAACAGTGCACCCTCTACAGATGTCACTATAACGGTGTACCCTCTACACATGTCACTATAACGGTGTACCCTCTACAGATGTCACTATAACAGTGTACCAGCTACAGATGTCACTATAACAGTGTACCCTCTACAGATGTCACTATAACAGTGTACCCTCTACACATGTCACTATAACAGTGTACCTTCTACAGATGTCACTATAACAGTGTACCAGCTACAGATGTCACTATAACAGTGTACCCTCTACAGATGTCACTATAACAGTGTACCAGCTACAGATGTCACTATAACAGTGTACTCTCTACAGATGTCACTATAACAGTGTACCCTCTACAGATGTCACTATAACAGTGTACCCTCTACAGATGTCACTATAACAGTGTACCAGCTACAGATGTCACTATAACAGTGTACTCTCTACAGATGTCACTATAACAGTGTACCCTCTACAGATGTCACTATAACAGTGTACCCTCTACAGATGTCACTATAACAGTGTACCAGCTACAGATGTCACTATAACAGTGTACTCTCTACAGATGTCACTATAACAGTGTACCCTCTACAGATGTCACTATAACAGTGTACCCTCTACAGATGTCACTATAACAGTGTACCCTCTACAGATGTCACTATAACAGTGTACCTCTCTACAGATGTCACTATAACAGTGTACCCTCTACAGATGTCACTATAACAGTGTACCCTCTACAGATGTCACTATAACAGTGTACCAGCTACAGATGTCACTATAACAGTGTAACCCTCTACAGATGTCACTATAACAGTGTACCAGCTACAGATGTCACTATAACAGTGTACCCTCTACAGATGTCACTATAACAGTGTACCCTCTACAGATGTCACTATAACAGTGTACCCTCTACAGATGTCACTATAACAGTGTACCCTCTACAGATGTCACTATAACAGTGTACCCTCTACAGATGTCACTATAACAGTGTACCCTCTACAGATGTCACTATAACAGTGTACCCTCTACAAATGTCACTATAACAGTGTACCCTCTACAGATGTCACTCTATAACAGTGTACCCTCTACAGATGTCACTATAACAGTGTACCAGCTACAGATGTCACTATAACAGTGTACCCTCTACAGATGTCACTATAACAGTGTACCCTCTACAGATGTCACTATAACAGTGTACCCTCTACAGATGTCACTATAACAGTGTACCCTCTACAGATGTCACTATAACAGTGTACCCCTCTACAGATGTCACTATAACAGTGTACCCTCTACAGATGTCACTATAACAGTGTACCCTCTACAGATGTCACTATAACAGTGTACCTTCTACAGATGTCACTATAACAGTGTACCCTCTACAGATGTCACTATAACAGTGTACCCTCTACAGATGTCACTATAACAGTGTACCCTCTACAGATGTCACTATAACAGTGTACCCTCTACAGATGTCACTATAACAGTGTACCCTCTACAGATGTCACTATAACAGTGTACCCTCTACAGATGTCACTATAACAGTGTACCCTCTACAGATGTCACTATAACAGTGTACCCTCTACAGATGTCACTATAACAGTGTACCAGCTACAGATGTCACTATAACAGTGTACCCTCTACAGATGTCACTATAACGGTGTACCCTCTACAGATGTCACTAAAACAGTGTACCGCCTACAGATGTCACTATAACAGTGTACCCTCTACAGATGTCACTATAACAGTGTACCCTCTACAGATGTCACTATAACAGTGTACCCTCTACAGATGTCACTATAACAGTGTACCCTCTACAGATGTCACTATAACAGTGTACCCTCTACAGATGTCACTATAACAGTGTACCCTCTACAGATGTCACTATAACAGTGTACCCTCTACAGATGTCACTATAACAGTGTACCCTCTACAGATGTCACTATAACAGTGTACCCTCTACAGATGTCACTATAACAGTGTACCCTCTACAGATGTCACTATAACATTGTACCCTCTACAGATGTCACTATCTATAACAGTGTACCCTCTACAGATGTCACTATAACAGTGTACCCTCTACAGATGTCACTATAACAGTGTACCCTCTACAGATGTCACTATAACAGTGTACCCTCTACAGATGTCACTATAACAGTGTACCCTCTACAGATGTCACTATAACAGTGTACCCTCTACAGATGTCACTATAACAGTGTACCCTCTACAGATGTCACTATAACAGTGTACCCTCTACAGATGTCACTATAACGGTGTACCAGCTACAGATGTCACTATAACGGTGTACCCTCTACAGATGTCACTATAACGGTGTACCCTCTACAGATGTCACTATAACGGTGTACCCTCTACAGATGTCACTATAACGGTGTACCCTCTACAGGTGTCACTATAACGGTGTACCAGCTACAGGTGTCACTATAACGGTGTACCCTCTACAGGTGTCACTATAACGGTGTACCCTCTACAGATGTCACTATAACGGTGTACCAGCTACAGATGTCACTATAACAGTGTACCCTCTACAGATGTCACTATAACGGTGTACCCTCTACAGATGTCACTATAACGGTGTACCCTCTACAGATGTCACTATAACGGTGTACCCTCCTACAGATGTCACTATAACGGTGTACCCTCCTACAGATGTCACTATAACGGTGTACCCTCTACAGATGTCACTATACCGGTGTACCCTCTACAGATGTCACTATACCGGTGTACCCTCTACAGATGTCACTATAACGATGTACCCTCTACAGGTGTCACTATAACGGTGTACCCTCTACAGGTGTCACTATAACGGTGTACCAGCTACAGGTGTCACTATAACGGTGTACCCTCTACAGGTGTCACTATAACGGTGTACCCTCTACAGATGTCACTATAACGGTGTACCAGCTACAGATGTCACTATAACGGTGTACCCTCTACAGATGTCACTATAACAGTGTACCCTCTACAGATGTCACTATAACAGTGTACCCGCTACAGATGTCACTATAACAGTGTACCCTCTACAGATGTCACTATAACAGTGTACCCTCTACAGATGTCACTATAACAGTGTACCCTCTACAGATGTCACTATAACAGTGTACCCTCTACAGATGTCACTATAACAGTGTACCCTCTACAGATGTCACTATAACAGTGTACCCTCTACAGATGTCACTATAACAGTGTACCCTCTACAGATGTCACTATAACAGTGTACCAGCTACAGATGTCACTATAACAGTGTACCCTCTACAGATGTCACTATAACAGTGTCCCAGCTACAGATGTCACTATAACAGTGTACCCTCTACAGATGTCACTATAACAGTGTACCAGCTACAGATGTCACTATAACTGTGTACCCTCTACAGATGTCACTATAACAGTGTACCAGCTACAGATGTCACTATAACAGTGTACCCTCTACAGATGTCACTATAACAGTGTACCCTCTACAGATGTCACTATAACGGTGTACCCTCTACAGATGTCACTATAACGGTGTACCCTCTTCAGATGTCACTATAACGGTGTACCAGCTACAGATGTCACTATAACGGTGTACCCTCCTACAGATGTCACTATAACGGTGTACCAGCTACAGATGTCACTATAACGGTGTACCCTCTACAGATGTCACTATAACGGTGTACCCTCTACAGATGTCACTATAACGGTGTACCCTCTACAGATGTCACTATAACGGTGTACCCTCTACAGGTGTCACTATAACGGTGTACCCTCTACTGGTGTCACTATAACAGTGTACCCTCTACAGATGTCACTATAACAGTGTACCAGCTACAGATGTCACTATAACAGTGTACCCTCTACAGATGTCACTATAACAGTGTACCCTCTACAGATGTCACTATAACAGTGTACCAGCTACAGATGTCACTATAACAGTGTACCCGCTACAGATGTCACTATAACAGTGTACCAGCTACAGATGTCACTATAACAGTGTACCCTCTACAGATGTCACTATAACAGTGTACCCTCTACAGATGTCACTATAACAGTGTACCCTCTACAGATGTCACTATAACAGTGTACCAGCTACCGATGTCACTATAACAGTGTACCCTCTACAGATGTCACTATAACAGTGTACCAGCTACAGATGTCAATATAACAGTGTACCAGCTACAGATGTCACTATAACAGTGTACCCTCTACAGATGTCACTATAACAGTGTACCCTCTACAGATGTCACTATAACAGTGTACCAGCTACCGATGTCACTATAACAGTGTACCCTCTACAGATGTCACTATAACAGTGTACCCTCTACAGATGTCACTATAACAGTGTACCCTCTACAGATGTCACTATAACAGTGTACCCGCTACAGATGTCACTATAACAGTGTACCCGCTACAGATGTCACTATAACAGTGTACCCTCTACAGATGTCACTATAACAGTGTACCCTCTACAGATGTCACTATAACAGTGTACCCTCTACACATGTCACTATAACAGTGTACCTTCTACAGATGTCACTATAACAGTGTACCCTCTACAGATGTCACTATAACAGTGTACCCTCTACAGATGTCACTATAACATTGTACCAGCTACAGATGTCACTATAACAGTGTACCCTCTACACATGTCACTATAACAGTGTACCCTCTACAGATGTCACTATAACAGTGTACCCTCTACAGATGTCACTATAACAGTGTACCCTCTACAGATGTCACTATAACAGTGTACCCTCTACAGATGTCGCTATAACATTGTACCCTCTACAGATGTCGCTATAACATTGTACCCTCTACAGATGTCGCTATAACGGTGTACCCTCTACAGATGTCGCTATAACGGTGTACCCTCTACAGATGTCGCTATAACGGTGTACCCTCTACAGATGTCGCTATAACGGTGTACCCTCTACAGATGTCGCTGTAACGGTGTACCCTCTACAGATGTCGCTGTAACGGTGTACCCTCTACAGATGTCGCTGTAACGGTGTACCCTCTACAGATGTCGCTGTAACGGTGTACCCTCTACAGATGTCGCTATAACGGTGTACCCTCTACAGATGTCGCTATAACGGTGTACCCTCTACAGATGTCGCTATAACGGTGTACCCTCTACAGATGTCGCTATAACGGTGTACCCTCTACAGATGTCGCTATAACGGTGTACCCTCTACAGATGTCGCTGTAACGGTGTACCCTCTACAGATGTCGCTGTAACGGTGTACCCTCTACAGATGTCGCTATAACGGTGTACCCTCTACAGATGTCGCTATAACGGTGTACCCTCTACAGATGTCGCTATAACGGTGTACCCTCTACAGATGTCGCTATAACGGTGTACCCTCTACAGATGTCGCTATAACGGTGTACCCTCTACAGATGTCGCTATAACGGTGTACCCTCTACAGATGTCGCTATAACGGTGTACCCTCTACAGATGTCACTATAACAGAGTACCCTCTACAGATGTCACTATAACAGTGTACCCTCTACAGATGTCACTATAACAGTGTACCCTCTACAGATGTCACTATAACAGTGTACCCTCTACAGATATCACTATAACAGTGTACCCTCTACAGATGTCACTATAACAGTGTACCCTCTACAGATGTCACTATAACAGTGTACCCTCTACAGATGTCACTATAACAGTGTACCCTCTACAGATATCACTATAACAGTGTACCCTCTACAGATGTCACTATAACAGTGTACCCTCTACAGATGTCACTATAACAGTGTACCCTCTACAGATGTCACTATAACAGTGTACCCTCTACAGATATCACTATAACAGTGTACCCTCTACAGATGTCACTATAACGGTGTACCCTCTACAGATGTACCCTCTACAGATGTCACTATAACAGTGTACCCTCTACAGATGTCACTATAACAGTGTACCCTCTACAGATGTCACTATAACGGTGTACCCTCTACAGATGTACCCTCTACAGATGTCACTATAACAGTGTACCCTCTACAGATGTCACTATAACAGTGTACCCTCTACAGATGTCACTATAACAGTGTACCCTCTACAGATGTCACTATAACAGTGTACCCTCTACAGATGTCACTATAACAGTGTACCAGACATAGATGCCACTATAAAGACAATAGGATCAGTGAGGAGCCTTAAGGGGGGGCGATGGGCATCCTTAGCTTGGGACATGTTGGTGCCGTTGGCCAAATACTGGACTTAGGATGGTGGTAACCACCTGCTCTCAGACTCCTGGATGTCTGGTTTAGGGAAGGTGTAGCGCGGGGGGGGGGGGTGAGGGTGTTACTCACCTGCTGGTGAGGTGGGGGGAAGACAGTGTGACATTTAAAGAATGGAGGAGAGTAAATGTCTGAAACCTGCCTGTCTCATGATGTCTGCTGTCTGAGAGGAACACACCGGCCTAAACTGCCACATTGCTATATGTCTAGGTCAGTGGTCTCCAAGCTGTGAACCTCCAGCTGTTGCAAAACTACAACTCCTATAGTGTATTGGGTTTAGTGCGGTGAATGGCTGTCATATTCTCTTTAATTAGGGCTTATGTGACTATAAGTATGTTGCAAAACTACAACTGAAAGCTGTCCGGGCATGCTGGGAGTTATAGTTTAGCAACAGCAGGAGGCACCCTGGTTGGGAAACATTGGCATAGTCTATAAGTTCTCCAATCTATGTGATGCAACATTAGGGCGCCGCAGTCGTAATTCAGTAGAAATTAATGATACTAGGCCGCTTGTATGGATAGAAGGTGACGGGTTCCGTAGAAATGACACACCCCGCACCCAGTTAATATATTACCACCATTCATACCCCCCATCTACCCCCCACCCCGCGTCATCCTGATCTCACTACTCATGACTCAGGACAGCCAGGACTTCTCAGGAACAATCTCCTGTCTTTATCACCTTGGGCCAGGATGGATATCAAGGCCACAATTTGCTCTTCAGGAACAATAAAATCTTTATATTTATCCACGAACCGTATAATGGAATGGAAACAGATAGTGGCCATAGTGACAGAGTCTTCCCATGTTCTGCTCAACTATCCCAAATATTCCTCGAATCATAGATAGTTCAGAGTCAGAACTTTCCAACTCCAGCAATGTGCAAGAGATATGGTCGGTGGCATACAGCATATGTAAAAAAAAAAATATATATATATATATATATCTATATATATATATGGATATATATATATGAATAAAATATTAATTATTATAATTATTTTTAAAAAAAGTGGACTCAGGGCACTGAAATAGAGTCCACCACACAGGACAGAAAAGGGTACAGGAGGCAACTGCTGTACTGGGCCACCACACTACCATAGACATCAATGAATAGTTTTCACACCCAGAGTATGCCCACAACACTCTACCATAGAAGTCAATGGATAGTTCTCGCACCCAGAGAATGCTCACAACACTCTACCATAGACATCAATGGATAGATTTCACTCTCAGAGCATGTTCACAACACTTTCCCATAGAGGTCAGTGAGCAGTTTTCAGACTCAGAGCATGCTCACAACACTCTCCTATAGAAGTTAAAGGGGTTCTCCACCATAAAGTGATTTTAGTATGTACCTGCCAGACAGTAATAGACATGCTTAGGAAGGATCCGCATTTGTCATGGGGCTAAATGGCTGTGTTTTGAGATTTCTATAAAGCTGAGGCTATCTTTTTGTGAACTGGCTATTTTCTGTTGGAGTTCGTTCTCTCAAACTACAAATCCCATGATTCCCTGTTTATAAGTGTGATATCAATTTTCTTCCTCCCACACATCAGTCACCCCACCTATTGAAACACACATGTGCTCCCTTTAATACAATAGACCTGTGTTTTCTGACCAAGGTGCCTCCAGCTGTTCTTGCATAATGATCTCTCTCCTACCCAGCGGTTGCTCCACCCATTGGAGCACAGGCAGGCTCCCTCTGAACAACTGACTAGTAATGTCTCAGGCCGCACTGCAACCTGGGAAAACCTGATTGGGCAAAAATCACAGAAGAATTGCGAGACCACCATAAAACACAGGTACAGACACTATATTATCAACTACACTAACCATAGTCCCCTGTACCATAGTCAAATACAATCCCAGAATAACCCTCTCCCGTAGAAGTAAAAGAATAGTTATTGAACTCTGAGCATGTCTCCCATAGAAGTCAGTGTCTCTGGGAGAGTGCCCCCCTGCCACAGTCTTTCCATCTAGGCATTACTTCTGGGGTTGCACCAATCACACCTCTACTTTTGCTTAATGCCTCTATGGGTCCTCACGACTGCTATGCTACTACCTTACCCAATAATTGCCACCTGACCACCTGCAGGTACATACAACAAGATTGTGGTCCCTGACCATAATGTGGCCCACTCAGGTGGCTTCTAAGTCCCTGTATAAGGCCACTGTGGTGGCCCAGTACAGGAGTTGCACCCCTGTACCCTAGCTGCCCTGTCCAGCAGACTCCATCATGTGACCCCTGGGCCCTCCCTCACCTATGTCTTGTATATATCTCCGCTAGTGCCTATGTTATATAGTGTATATATGGGAAGGTACCAGTGACCATGTGACCTACAGGGTGACCTATGGGACCGCTCCAGAGTCTCCCCCATATAAGCCCTGGTGGAGCCTCTGCTCGCTCTCTTCCTGCTTAGCAGAGTGGAGTAAGGTCAAGTCCTGTCAGAGTGTGTCTGGAGTTCAGAGGAGGCCTAAAGTCTACCACGCAGCCACGGATCCACAAGTCCACTACCCCCCAGGTCCAAGTCAAAACCTGGTAAGCTACAAACGGGGTATAGTCAGTCTGTCAAGTCAGTCCGTGTCAATCTGTCTCAAGTCAGCGTGGCCGTGCATCAAATTGTCCAAGTCCACTATAAGTCCCAGCAAGCCCTGTGGTTTCTGAAGTCACTGGTCACCTCTTTGGGCCTAGTCAAGCTGTATAGACTGTTACACCTGTCTGACTCAGAAAAGCTGCCGTTGTTCTGTAACTTGGCGTCGGAGTCATTATTTGCCCCGTGCCTAGCCCAGGATCCAGCGGCCTACCTTCGGGTGGTAGTGGTTAAACCATGCCCTGGTTTCACAAACACAAGGGGTTAATGCCATCTGCCCCTAGGGTAATTCCATCTGCCCTCATCACACCCTCACCACACCACCACCTCTGTAAGAAAACCACTGAGCTTCAACTTTACAGGGGTTATCTTGGAATAGAAAAATAGAGTTGATTTCTTCCAAAAACAGCACCACACCTGTCCTGTTGTGTGTGGTATTATAACTTGGTTCCATTCACTTCAATGGAACTGAGCTGCAATACCATACACAACCTGGGTATATGAGTGGCACTGTATTTTCCTAATCCTGGATAACCCTTTTAACACAGCGACATAGTGTATATGGATCTCTCTTCCCAGCACCAATTCAGTCACTGTGGCCACTTGGCTCCACTTGTGCAGGTACGTTTTTGCAGGGGGGGTCACTCTGCAGACTCTGGTTCAGTCTCCACCGGTTCTCCTTGTTCTCACCCACTCTTTTACTTTATGGGCCTCTTCATAGGCCTCTGGGCAGGCAGTCCTAGTAAGCGCTGCCAGGTATGTTTGGGCAGTGTACGTATCCCACAGAGAACAGCCGCTGGCTGCCATACAACATCCGTCTTTCTCAGACTCACAAGTCCTAACCTCCCCCTTCTTCATTCAGTCCTCTGAGGTCGTAAGTTGGTCCTTACACATTAAACACGTCGGCTACAACCACTAGTCCTGTCATCTAATGTCTATAGTCAGGGCTGCTGCAAGGATTTTTGCCACCCTAGGCGAAAGCTAATATTGCCACCCTCTTGACCCCTTCCAGTTTGACACGCCCCACCTTACTACTTGGGTGACACACTGTAATAAGCCCCCTCCCCATGCAATCACCTTACTACTAGGGTGAAACACTGTAACAACCCCTCTCCCCTTCCCCTGTCAGGATGCTGGACAACACCCCCCCCCCCCCCCCCATTGAGGACACATACACGCTCGGCCAAGCTAAGTATTCATGCATGTGGGGGCATAAGGAAAGATATCTGTAGGTCGAACTAGCTTTGGCCAGCTTTACTGGTAGCCCAGACTCTATTAGTCCTAGCTCTATTTCACATAATCCTAACATGGCTGCTGTCCTTGGCTCACAACTTCTCCTCAGGCTTCTACCCCTCTCTTGGTTTCCATTGCTCCTCAATGGCTGGAGTAGGCCCAGACCTTCACAATGGGCAATATCTGACTGATGTGGTAGCGGGGTGTGATGAAGGCAGATGTTGTTACCCTATGGGCAGATGGCATTAACCCCTTGTATTTGTGATGCCAGGGCGTGGTTTAGCCTAAAACCACCCCAAGGTATACCACCGCTGGATCCTGGGCGAGGCACGGGGGCAATAAAGACTCTGATGCCAAGTTACGGTCAACCGTAGCTTTACTGAGGGTAGACAGATGGTTAAGTCTATACAGTGCAGCCAGGGCCCAAGGAGGTGACCAGTGATGCAGAGACCTTAAGGGCTTGCTGGGACTTGTAGTAGGACTGCACAATTGAATGCAGACCACGCTGACTTGACAGGGACTGACTTGACTCATAAAGCTGTGACTTCATCTTACTTGACTTGATGGTGGCTGCAGGACTGGACTTTGAGGTCTCCAACACTCTGGACACACACACTAGGCGACTGCACTGGACCTCAGCTCAGCAGAAGAGCAGAGCTCAAAGAGAGAATCTCCACCCAGGGCTTATATGGGGGAGACTAGCAGGGAGCCCATAGGTCACTCTTGGGATCACCTGGTCACTGATACCTCCTGGGTAACAATCACATGACATAACTCTTAAAGATACAACACATTTTATAATACAATACACTGCAGAATATATGTTCAGGGGGAAACAGGTGCAAGGGGCCCTGGGGACAATGAAGGAGGCTGCCTGACAGGACAGAAAGAGGACGGGGCAACATCTCCCGTACTGGGCCACCACACTGACAACTCCCCCTCTCGCAGGATAGCAACCAGGACCATTGTCATTGACCTAAACAGGAGATGGTCAACTTCTGCTGGTACTCTGATGGACTCTGTGGGGGCACAACAGGAATATACAGTACAAAAAATTTATGTAAAGGGGCAAGGGTTGGGTAATGGTTTAACCCATGAAAGCTGGCCTTTCACATAAGATAGCTAAACAGGAGATGGGACACTGCCGAATGCCAGCTTCTTCTACTGGGACACCGACTCTGTGGGGCACAACAGGGATGACATGACATACAAAAAATTTATATAAAGGGGCAAGGGTTGGTTGGTGGTTCTAAAATGAACCAGAACTGGACCCAGTATCAGATGAGTATCTGCCCCCTTCCTAATTAGGTATTAAGATCAGTGCATGCACGAGAGAAGAAAACCACTCTGACACATAGTTCAGCAAATTATGCTTCCTGTATTTATGACAGTTACAAGGGGTTTTTATAGTCTGTAGCAATGAGCCTTGTGCAAAGCTATACGTCATGAATAACCGTCCTTGTGATTGGTTTTAGAGATGAGCGAACTTACAGTAAATTCGATTCGTCATGAACTTCTCGGCTCGGCAGTTGATGACTTATCCTGCATAGATTAGTTCAGCTTTCAGGTGCTCCGGTGGGCTGGAAAAGGTGGATACAGTCCTAGGAAAAAGTCTCCTAGGACTGTATCCACCTTTTCCAGCCCACGGGAGCACCTGAAAGCTGAACTAATTTATGCAGGAAAAGTCATCAACTGCCGAGCCGAGAAGTTCGTGACGAATCGAATTTACTGTAAGTTCGCTCATCTCTAATTGGTTTCTTTCATCTGTAGGTGTTCCCCATCCAGCATGTGGGTCTTATCATCTTGAGTGTAGTTCTCTCTGGAGGCACCATCTTATACACATTGTTTCAAACACGATGGGAGGGGGAGCGAGCTAGTAAGTGGCCATTTTAGCAGGCATTTTCTTAAATAGACATTTTACCTCCTCCATTACAGTTCTTGTGACTAAAGCTGGCCTTACACATAAGGTAGCACCCTATAGCCATCAGCTATCTCTTCTGTTTTTCCTGCGTACGCATGGCATGTTCAGATGAGCGTGTATGTGTTCTGAATGGGAAAGGAGAGAAAGCTGCTGCCAGGCGCCTCTTGTCTTACCTTCCTGGTAACATAATGACGGGAAGTTTAAATCCAACATGGCCGATCCTTCTCTCCCCTGACATCTGCTGTCGGTAAAAGATTTGTGAGGCCACCGTACACATTGGGGGAGATTTATCAAAACCTGTGCAGAGGGAAAGTTGCCCAGTTGCCCATAGCAACCAATCAGATCGCTTCTTTCATTTTAAACAAGGCCTCTGGAAAATGAAAGTAGCGATCTGATTGGTTGCTATGGGCAACTCGGCAACTTTTCCTCTGGACGGGTTTTGATAAATCTCCCCCATTATGTGGTCCGCTGTTTCACATAATATCAGCGGGCTTTGCTGTGACTTTATTATAGAGAAGTGGTGTCCAAACTGCGAACCTCCAGATGTTGCAAAACCACAACTCCCATCATGCCCGGACAGCCGTTGGCTGTCCGGGCATGCTGGGAGTTGTAGTTTTGCAACATCTGGAGGTTCGCAGTTTGGAAAGCGCTGTTATAGAGGCATGATGGCATTGCTTAGCGGGCTGCTGCCAAGGGGAGAATTTTTAAGACGCCCATAAAATCCTATAAAAATCCCATTTGTTCTCCCAGAGCAGAACAGATGTTTGTTACATCCCATAATTTCCTATCTGTAGACATATGAACGCCAAGAGGGAAACATATCAGGATGCTGGTCCGATTGGTGGTAAATCCTCCCATCGGGGGGGGCGGCCCGATACAGAAAGGTGCTCCCCTCTATAGCAGGCCCGCCATGCCAACTCTGTGATTTCACCCTGGATTAGCACCAGTGCTTTATATCCTCGCCAGGGACATATAATATTCCCTTCTTTCGGTCCAACTAAAATTGAGTATTACAGAAAAAATGTCTCATGAAAATTCCATTGGTCGGCTGCCCAGTTCCGATGTCAGCGGGCTTTATGTAGTAAAAAAAAAAAAATCTGATCTCCTGCTGGGCACTTCAGAGGGTAATATACTGACAATGACTACATAATGGAGTTCTATCCGGGTGCAGCATTACTGGAGCCTGCCACCTGGTGCTGCCGGAAGCATCAGCCAACGCCGCCATATTTATAGTTTATACTAGCAGCATACCCAGCCTGGCCTGGTTTTCCTACCTAAACCTTGTAGAAGAGAAAGAGCAACAATGACGCTCTTGTCCTCATATCCCGTTCTCATACCCCATATCCCATTCTCATATATCCCATCCTCATATCCCATCATCATATCCTGTTCTCATATCCCGTCCTCCTATTCCATCCTCCTATCCCGACCTCATACCTCGTCCTCATATCCCATCTTCATATCCCATCCTCATATTTCATCCTCTTTTCCTGACCTTATATCCCGTCCTCAAATGTCGCCCATATATCCCATCCTCATATCCCATCATCATATCCTGTTCTCATATCCCATCCTCCTATTCCATCCTCCTATCCCGACCTCATACCTCGTCCTCATATCCCATCTTCATATCCTATCCTCATATCCCGTCCTCTTTTCCCGACCTTATATCCCGTCCTCAAATGTCCATCCTCCTATTTCGTCATATCCCATCCTTATATCCTGTCCTTATAACCTGTTCTCATGTCCCGTCCGTATACACCGCCCTCATATCCAGAACTTATATCCCGTCCTCATATCCCTTCTTCATATCCACTCCTTATGTGGGGCAGAGCTATGATAAAGAGATTGTGGTCGAAGGAACTGTGATGTGGGTGTATCAAGCAAAAATTGATTTCTCGGACTAAAGTCAAAACAAAAAAGAGGCCGAAAATAGAAGGGGTGTGGCTTGCAGGAGGGGTGTGGCTTGCGGAGGGGCACGGCTTGCAAGCTGGACCAACACACCCACCAGGAGATGCAGAGCAAAACTTAGGGAGTAAGGTACCAGAAGTTCCAATCCCATGCTTGTATGGGACTTTTGACTAAAACCCGACCCACGCAAATAGGGGTGTATTGGGTATATAGGGCTATCCTATATTTTTAGTTGACATATAAGTAACATGAGTACCAAGTTTTATCGAAATATCTCCAATAGTTGAAAGTGATAGTCAGATGGTAGTGTCCCGTAGCAGGGTGGTGTAGCTCACTTGAGGGCTCCTCCTAAGCCCAGCAATTCTTATGTCAGATAAGTTGTCCCCATAGTGTAAAGCGCAGGAAGGATATCACCGGACGCTTGGAGGCTGTGGAAACAACTTGAAAACTTCTCTGTGCAAATCCAAACGCAATACAGTCTTATTTAGCACAGTATGGATTGTTACTTAGAGTGGATGAATGAATAATTGGTCGCTGTCCCTTTAAAGGTTGTTTTTACAGCAGATATACTGGGTGGAAAGTCTCACGGGTTTGCGTCATGATACCCCATGTGCAGGGTGTACGCAAGAAAACTTCTGTGACACAGCACTAACTCCCACCATATTATGCAGTGTAGGCAGAAGGATCCCTGTTCAGCTTTATTCTCCTCTGACTAAACAATGCTCCTTTTTGGAGGTGTAAACTTCCACAGGAGATGTTCACAGTGTGGACTTGAAATAAACTTTTGGGCGAAAATCCTCCAAACACTGTACAGTACCGTAATGACTGTACACGCCGCCCGGATCTGTCTCAGATTATGGAACTTGAAAAAGGAAAGGACAGTGACTTGCTTGTTACAGGCTTTGACTTAAAGGGGTACTCCACTGCCCCAGCGTTTAGAACATTTTGTTCTGATCGCTGGGTGCGGGCTGCAGGGGTCGTGATGTCATGGTGATGGCCACGACCACCCCCCGTGATTGCCACGTCCCCTCCCATCGACTTTCATTTAGGAGGCGTAGCCGTAACGTCACGACCTCTGCAGCCCGCACCCAGCGTTAGGAACAAAATGTTCCAAATGCTGGGGCAGTGGAGTACCCCTTTAACAGGTTACATGACAGGACTTGCTGAAGTCCTGTCCTTCAGCCAGTCTGTGGGACTGTCTCAGTTGCTGGCACAGAGAGAGAGAGAGAGAGAGGAGAGAAACGCTCAGCTGAATGTTTCCCTCCCTGCTTGTTCTAGCAATCGTTCGGGTTCTCAGCACTCAGACCCTGACCAAACAAAACTTTTGCAATATCTAGGTACACTTTAACTAAACCTAGGCGTAACACTCTGGACTAGCTGCATGTACGCCTAGCAGGAGCAAAGCTAGGACTCGACTTCCTCTTGCAAAAGCCAGGCCCAGACTAATCTGGTGTTTGGGTCCAGCCCTCTATGGGAGAGGGGGGTTGAACTAGGGACTCCTTCCACAACTGTTCTAGAAGTTTCTGCATAGATACTAGCTATGAGGCATCATGTGACCAAGGCATCATTCATCTGATACAGCATTATGTAAATGTGTGACCCTTACACTCCTGGAATACACAGTAACCCCTGCACAGATTTATGCAGGTATCAGACGGTTTTTCAGCCACACGACAAATTCATATGCATGGAACAATTGTACCAAGACCCTACATAAGTACATACACCCTCTTTGTTCTTCTGTTAAATAGGGTGCCCAGAGTTGGACACCAATCACACACACGGATATTGTAAGGACAGGCCATCCACAGTTTACTCCTAGAAAAGCCCTGTAATGTTGGCACTCTGGAGGGCATTACTATTGTGTACACTCTGAATGGCGCTACTGATGGGTACTCCGCCAGGCAGTATTAATAGTGGGACTCTGGCATTGATAATGGCAACACCCAGAAAAACACTCTTTAAGTATGACAGTCCCTGCCAGTCACTGTTAATGGTGGCGTTAATAATGGGGCTACTCTGACTGGCACTGTACAATTATATGGAGTCTCTCTGATAGTATCATTGTGGTACCTGGCAATGTTAGTGGGTCAGTCAACTGGACTATGAATACAAAAACTGGCACTTCTAACAAGTTGACAAAAAAGGTGTCCATATGTGCAAGTGGCATATTTGGGGGTGTATGGCGCCTAGCAACCGGAGACAAGATCTTGTTTTCGTTGATCAGGTTTAAAGGGGTACTCCGGTGAAAACCTTTTTTCTTTTAAATCAACTGGTGGCAGAAAGTTAAACATATTTGTAAATTACTTCTATTAAAAAATCTTAATCCTTCCTGTACTTATTAGCTGCTGAATACTACAGAGGAAATTCTTTTCTTTTTGGAATGCTCTCTCTGATGACATCACGAGCACAGTTCTCTCTGCTGATGTTTTTATAATAATAATAATAATGCTTTATTTATTATTGTCCTTAGTTGGATTTGAACCCAAATCCCCAGCACTGCAAGGCAGCAGTGCTAACCACTGATCCACCATGCTGCCCTTAGCATACATCTGCTATGCATGGTTGCTAAAATGGACAGAGATGTCAGCAGAGAGCGCTGTGCTCGTGATGTCATCAGTGTTCCAAAAAGAAAGGAATTTCCTCTGTAGCATTCAGCAGCTAATAAGTACTGGAAGGATTAAGATTTTTTAATAGAAGTAATTTACAAATATGTTTAACTTTCTGCCACCAGTTGTTTTAAAAGAAAAAAGGTTTTTACCAGAGTACCCCTTTAAAACTAAAAGTTGTAATCTGATTTGCTGCCATGAATAATCCCTCCCCTATTCCTTTGTGGTTGTCCTTAAAAAAAAACATCTGTTCTTTCATGTAATTGTAGCCCATAGTAACCAATCTGACAAACATTTCTCTGGTGTCTATAGTGTTGTAGCCCATAGCAACAAAACTGATAAACATTTCACCAGTGTCTATAGTGTTGTAGCCCATAGCAACAAAACTGATAAACATTTCCCCAGTGTCTATAGTGTTGTAGCCCATAGCAACAAAACTGATAAACATTTCCCCAGTGTCTATAGTGTTGTATCCCATAGCAACCAAACTAATAAACATTTCACCAGTATCTATAGTGTTGTAGCCCATAGCAACCAAACTGATAAACATTTCACCAGTGTCTATAGTGTTGTAGCCCAGAGCAACCAAACTGATAAACATTTCCCCAGTGTCTATAGTGTTGTAGCCCATAGCAACAAAACTGATAAACATTTCCCCAGTGTCTATAGTGTTGTATCCCATAGCAACCAAACTGATAAACATTTGCCCAGTGTCTATAGTGTTGTAGCCCATAGCAACCAAACTGATAAACATTTCACCAGTGTCTATAGTGTTGTAGCCCATAGCAACCAAACTGATAAACATTTCCCCAGTGTCTATAGTGTTGTAGCCCATAGCAACAAAACTAATAAACATTTCCCCAGTGTCTATAGTGTTGTATCCCATAGCAACAAAACTGATAAACATTTCCCCAGTGTCTACAGTGTTGTAGCCCATAGCAACCAAACTAATAAACATTTCTCCAGTGTCTATAGTGTTTTAGCCCATAGCAACCAAACTAATAAACATTTCCCCAGTGTCTATAGTGTTGTAGCCCATAGCAACAAAACTGATAAACATTTCCCCAGTGTCTATAGTGTTGTATCCCATAGCAACCAAACTGATAAACATTTCCCCAGTGTCTATAGTGTTGTATCCCATAGCAACAAAACTGATAAACATTTCCCCAGTGTCTACAGTGTTGTAGCCCATAGCAACCAAACTGATAAACATTTGCCCAGTGTCTATAGTGTTGTAGACCATAGCAACAAAACTAATAAACATTTCCCCAGTGTCTATAGTGTTGTAGCCCATAGCAACCAAACTGATAAACATTTGCCCAGTGTCTACAGTGTTGTAGCCCATAGCAACCAAACTGATAAACATTTCCCCAGTGTCTATAGTGTTGTAGCCCATAGCAAACAAACTGATAAACATTTCCCCAGTGTCTATAGTGTTGTAGACCATAGCAACAAAACTAATAAACATTTCCCCAGTGTCTATAGTGTTGTAGACCATAGCAACAAAACTGATAAACATTTCCCCAGTGTCTATAGTGTTGTAGCCCATAGCAACAAAACTAATAAACATTTCCCCAGTGTCTACAGTGTTGTAGCCCATAGAAACCAAACTGATAAACATTTGCCCAGTGTCTATAGTGTTGTAGACCATAGCAACAAAACTGATAAACATTTCCCCAGTGTCTATAGTGTTGTATCCCATAGCAACCAAACTAATAAACATTTATATGGTGTCTATAGTGTTGTAGCCCATAGCAACAAAACTAATAAACATTTCCCCAGTGTCTATAGTGTTGTAGCCCATAGCAACAAAACTAATAAACATTTCCCCAGTGTCTATAGTGTTGTAGACCATAGCAACCAAACTGATAAACATTTCCCCAGTGTCTATAGTGTTGTAGACCATAGCAACAAAACTGATAAACATTTTCCCAGTGTCTATAGTGTTGTAGACCATAGCAACAAAACTGATAAACATTTATATGGTGTCTATAGTGTTGTAGACCATAGCAACCAAACTGATAAACATTTCCCCAGTGTCTATAGTGTTGTAGACCATAGCAATAAAACTAATAAACATTTCCCCAGTGTCTATAGTGTTGTAGACCATAGCAACAAAACTGATAAACATTTATATGGTGTCTATAGTGTTGTATCCCATAGCAACAAAACTGATAAACATTTTCCCAGTGTCTATAGTGTTGTAGACCATAGCAACAAAACTGATAAACATTTCCCCAGTGTCTATAGTGTTGTAGACCATAGCAACAAAACTGATAAACATTTATATGGTGTCTATAGTGTTGTAGACCATAGCAACCAAACTGATAAACATTTCCCCAGTGTCTATAGTGTTGTAGACCATAGCAACCAAACTAATAAACATTTCCCCAGTGTCTATAGTGTTGTAGCCCATAGCAACAAAACTGATAAACATTTCACCAGTGTCTATAGTGTTGTAGACCATAGCAACAAAACTGATAAACATTTATATGGTGTCTATAGTATTGTATCCCATAGCAACAAAAGTGATAAACATTTCCCCAGTGTCTATAGTGTTGTTTATCTGTTTTGTTGCTATGGGCTACAACACTATAGACACTGGGGAAATGTTTATCAGTTTTGTTGCTATGGGACACAACACTATAGACACTGGGGAAATGTTTATCTGTTTTGTTGCTATGGGATACATTTCCCCAGTGTCTATAGTGTTGTGTCCCATAGCAACAAAACTGATAAACATTTCCCCAGTGTCTATAGTGTTGTATCCCATAGCAACAAAACTGATAAACATTTCCCCAGTGTCTATAGTGTTGTATCCCATAGCAACAAAACTGATAAACATTTCCCCAGTGTCTATAGTGTTGTAGCCCATAGCAACAAATCTGATAAACATTTCCCCAGTGTCTATAGTGTTGTAGACCATAGCAACCAAACTGAGAAACATTTCCCCAGTGTCTATAGTGTTGTAGCCCATAGCAACAAAACTGATAAACATTTCCCCAGTGTCTATAGTGTTGTATCCCATAGCAACCAAACTGATAAACATTTCCCCAGTGTCTATAGTGTTGTAGCCCATAGCAACAAAACTGATAAACATTTCCCCAGTGTCTATAGTGTTGTAGCCCATAGCAACCAAACTAATAAACATTTCACCAGTATCTATAGTGTTGTATCCCATAGCAACCAAACTGATAAACATTTCCCCAGTGTCTACAGGGTTGTAGCCCATAGCATAAAACTGATAAACATTTGTATGGTGTCTATAGTGTTGTAGACCATAGCAACAAAACTGATAAACATTTCCCCAGTGTCTACAGTGTTGTAGCCCATAGCAACAAAACTGATAAACATTTATATGGTGTCTATAGTGTTGTAGACCATAGCAACAAAACTGATAAACATTTCACCAGTGTCTATAGTGTTGTATCCCATAGCAACAAAACTGATAAACATTTCACCAGTGTCTATAGTGTTGTAGACCATAGCAACCAAACTAATAAACATTTCCCCAGTGTCTATAGTGTTGTATCCCATAGCAACAAAACTGATAAACATTTCACCAGTGTCTATAGTGTTGTAGACCATAGCAACCAAACTAATAAACATTTCCCCAGTGTCTATAGTGTTGTATCCCATAGCAACAAAACTGATAAACATTTCACCAGTGTCTATAGTGTTGTAGACCATAGCAACCAAACTGATAAACTTTTCACCAGTGTCTATAGTGTTGTAGCCCATAGCAACCAAACTGATAAACATTTCACCAGTGTCTATAGTGTTGTAGCCCATAGCAACCAAACTAATAAACATTTCCCCAGTGTCTATAGTGTTGTAGCCCATAGCAACCAAACTGATAAACATTTCCCCAGTGTCTATAGTGTTGTATCCCATAGCAACAAAACTGATAAACATTTCCCCAGTGTCTACAGTGTTGTAGCCCATAGCAACCAAACTGATAAACATTTCCCCAGTGTCTATAGTGTTGTAGACCATAGCAACAAAACTGATAAACATTTCTCTGGTGTCTATAGTGTTGTAGACCATAGCAACAAAACTGATAAACATTTCTCTGGTGTCTATAATGTTGTAGACCATAGCAACAAAGCTGATAAACATTTCTCTGGTGTCTGCTGTGTTGTAGCCCATAGCAACCAAACTGACAAACATTTGTATAGTGTTTACAGACATTCCTTTAGCAGTTTTAGCAGTTTTGTAGCATATAGTAATAAATCTGATAAACATCTCTAAAGCATCTTCAGTGTCATAACCCATAGCAATCAATCTAACATTTTTCTATTGTTTGCAGTGTTGTAGCCCATAGCAACCATACTAATATTTGTCTATAATCTGCGATATTGTAGCCCATACCAACCAACCTGACAAACATTTTTCTAGTGTCTGCAAGTGTTGTAACCTATAGCAACCATACTAATATTTATCTGTAATCTGCAGTGTTGTGGCCCATAGTAACCAATCTTACAGACATTTCTCTAGCTTATGCAGTGCTGTAGCCCATAGCAACCAACCTGACAAACATTTCACTAGTATCTGCAGTGTTGTAGCCCATAGCAACCAACCTGACAAACATTTCTCTAGTATCTGCAGTGTTGTAGCCCATAGCAACCAACTTGATCAATACTTTTCTAGTGTCTCAAGTGCTGTAGCCCATAGCAACCAATCTGACAAACATTTCTCTAGTGTCTGAAGTGTTGTTTCCTGTAGCATCCAACCCGACAAACATTTCTCTAATATCTGCCATTTTGTAGCCCATAGCAACCATACTAATATTTCTCTATTGTCTGCAGTTTTGTGGCCCATAGTAACCAGTCTGACAGACATTTTTCTAGCATCTGCAGTGTTGTAGTCCATAGCAACCATACTAATATTTCTGTATTGTCTGCAGTGTTGTAGCCCATAGCAACCAATCTTAAAAAACATTTATCTAGTGTTTGCAAGTGTTGTAGACCATAGCAACCAACCTGACAAACATTACTCTAGGGACTGCCGTGTTGTAGCCCATACCAACCAACCTGATAACCATTCCTTTAGTATCTGCAAGTGTTGTAGTCCATAGCAACCAACCTGACAAACATTTTGCTAGCCTCTTTAGTGTTGTAACCCATAACAACCATACTAAAATATTTCTCTGTCTGCAGTGCCAGCCCATAGCAACCAGTCTGGCTGACAGTGTAGTAACCCATAGCAACCTTTCTGACAGATTGTTCTCTAGCGTTGCACAAAAACAAAAAAAAACAAAAATTTTCATTGGTTGCTACAGGAAACATCATTCATATTATTATATAATGTGTTTTCAAGGGGGCAGAATGGGTTAACCAGTCCAAGAGCCGGGACTGTGTGTATCATCAAAAACAATGATGGCCATTTATAAATGAAATGGCGGAAGTGCGGCCTGAAGAATAGCGCAAAAGTGTGCGCTCTACGTACGTTGGCGAATATCCAGAGATCCGGTCTGTACCATACGACCAGAAGTCATTGTATAATGTGTTTTATATGATCTGTTCGTGACATTTGTGCTGTATACAAATCTGTATGTATATATATATATATATATATATATACTCGCAGATTTCAACGTAAACTGAATAACTGAGCACGGCTTCTAATCGGCAGCTACAGATCCTGCGCATCAAATCTGCACAGGATCCTGTATGGGTGAATGTACCCTTAGGGAGAATTCTGGAAGCAGGAGTGTCTATTATTAGTTATTGGAGAGAAGGGGGGGGGGGGGTGCGGAGTCTTAGAAGGCGTCTGCTACTCCCAACATCCGTTTCACTTTCTCACAATCTTCCTGTTGCCAGGGAACCAAACACTGAAGTCACAACAAACAGTGCGACTGTCTGCGAGCTCCGCCTGCCTGTGTGTGAGCGGGCGGTGGCCCTCCTCTCCCCCCCTCGTGTGTAACACACTTTATTTGGGAATGCTGAGCGAAAAAAATAGATGTAGTATTCATGTATAAAAATAACAGATTGTCCTTCTGCGTCTATATATAACCATGTATATGTCTGAGTATTTATACAGTATAAATATATCCATGTCAATAGCAGCCATATAATTAAAACCACCTGTTCCAGTGACACAGTATAAGCCGCGTTCACATTGACATTGAGCTCCGTTCAAATAACAGGGAGCGAAGAAAAAAAAAAATACTGCAGGTTAGGGTTGCCACCTGGACGCTATTTTACCGACACAGACGGTATTTTGGCCGCCCTGACGGTATTTTTTATATTATATTTATCCAACCAATCCTCCAACTCCCGGAATGTAGCAATATAACCTATATCAGTGTTTCCCAACCAGAGCACCTCCGGCTGTTGCAAAACTACAACTCCCAGCATGCCCGGACAGCCGTTGGCTGTCCGGGCATGCTGGGAGTTGTAGTTTTGCAACAGCTGGAGACACCCCTGGTTGGAAAACACTGACCTATACTATATACTACTATATAGTCAGACATGCTGAGAGGTGTAGTTTTTGTTTGGGGCAAAACAGCCAACGGCTGTCCGAGCATGCTGGGAGTTGTAGTTTTGCAACAGCTGGAGGCACTCCTGGTTGGAAAACACTGACCTATGCTATATACTACTATATAGTCCAACATGCTGGGAGTTGTAGTTTTCGTTTGGGGGCAAAACAGCCAACGGCTGTCCGGGCATGCTGGGAGTTGTAGTTTTGCAACAGCTGGAGGCACCCCTGGTTGGAAAACACTGACCTATACTATATACTACTTATATAGTCCAACATGTTGGGAGTTGTAGTTTTCGTTTCGGGCAAAACAGCCAACGGCTGTCCGGGCATGCTGGGAGTTGTAGTTTTGCAACAGCAGGAGGCACCCCTGGTTGGAAAACACTGACCTATACTATATACTACTATATAGTCCAACAACATGCTGGGAGTTGTAGTTTTCATTTGGGGCAGCTGCTGTGCCACAGGCTGTATCAGGGCATGCTGGGAGTTGTAGTTAGTAACTTACTGCAACTCTCGAATTTAATTAAAAAAAAAAGCGATTAAAAGGTCACATAAAAACAAAAAATGGTCCTGTTAAAAACTACAGATAGGGGCGCAAAAAATTAGCCCTCACACAGGCCCGTATAAGGAGAAATAAAAAGGTTATAGGGGTCAGAATAGGACCAAATTTCCCCCCGCATATGTGTATCCTGGGTTCCTTACGCATATATAATTAATAATGCAAATTAGCATGGCCGGTATGTTTTTTGCAAGAAAGGTGGCACCAACGGACACCAATAGGTCCTCGCAGGTCCAAATGAGTTAGGGGTCCGTCGGATTGGAGTAATGTTTTTTCTCCGCTAAATTTGAACGGACCCACCGAACGGAGCTCGACATCCATGTGAACAAGGCCTTATACTGCGTAGTACCTCTCGTGCTCTTACCTATAGACTTCATAGAGTCTCCTATGGTGTCTGAACCTAAATCTTTTAAGGCAGTGTTTCCCAACCAGGGTGCCTCCAGGTGTTGCTAAACTACAACTCCCAGCATGCCTGGACAGCCTTTGGCTTTCCGGGCATGCTGGAAGTTCAGGGGTCAAGTCCTGGGACAAAAAAGGGTGGGAACTGGTCTTGCAGGACTCCTGCTAATGGGAACAGTGTTCCTGCTGTGGAAAAAGTGCAGGAACTTAGTTCCCACACGTTCCTGGAGGACTTGAGCCCTGTGGGAGTTTTAGTTTTGCAGCAGCTGGAGGCACCCTGGTTGTAAAACACTGCTGTAAGATGTGATGTGCGGCCTCATTGATTATCCTTTTGGAAGAGGACACTGCCATAAGCGGATCCCGCCACCATAAAGGAGGGGACTTGGTCTGTACAATGTTTAGTTAGGTGGACACAAGGTTTGCAGAACATTTCCCATCACTCTGCCACCTCGGCTTGTCTTCTTCCCATAGTGCATCATGGTGCCATTTCTTTCTCAGGTAAGTGATGCACATGCACCCAGAGAATATCCACATGATGGAGAACATGATCCAACAGACCAGGTCACCATCTTCTATTGCTCCATGTGCCAGTTCTAATTAGTGTTGCTCGCGAATATTCGCAAAGCGAATTTTATTCGCAAATATCGCATATTCGTTAATTCGCGAATATTCGCGAATATAGCACTATATATTCGTAATTACGAATATTCTTTTTTTTTTTTTTCACAGTACACATCACAGTGATCATCCCTCTCTCCTTCCAGCTTGTGTGGTGTAAAGAAGGCTCTAATAGTACTGTGTGAAACTTGCGTGCGAATTTTCGTTTATGTTAATCTTAAAATTTTCGCATACGCGATTTATTTTCGTATATTACAAATATGCGAAAATTTGCAAATATATGGCGAGTATTCGTCCATATATTCGCGAATTCGAATATGGCCTATGCTGCTCAACACTAGTTCTAATACTCCTGTGCCTATTGTAGACACTTTTGATGGTGGACTGGGGTCAGCATGGACAGTCTGACCGGTCTGAAGCCACACAGGCCCAGATTCCCTGTGGATCTGACTGCTTTCTATGATAGTCAGCAGATACTTTTGCTCTACAGCAGCTTTTCTGTGGTTTTGGAACCAGGCACGACACACACTCTTGGGCACCGATGTCCCTGTCACTGATTCACTGATTGTCCATCCTTGGAGCATCTTTCCCTGATCATCCATCCTTGGAGCATCTTTCCCTGATCCCTGATCATCCATCCTTGGAGCACCTTTCCCTGATCCCTGATTGTCCATCCTTGGAGAACCTTTCCCTGATCATCCATCCTTGGAGCATCTTTCCCTGATCCCTGATCATCCATCCTTGGAGCACCTTTCCCTGATCCCTGATTGTCCATCCTTGGAGAACCTTTCCCTGATCATCCATCCTTGGAGCATCTTTCCCTGATCCCTGATCATCCATCCTTGGAGCACCTTTCCCTGATCCCTGATTGTCCATCCTTGGAGAACCTTTCCCTGATCCCTGATTGTTCTTCCTTGGAGCACCTTTCCGTGATCTCTCATTGCCCATCCTTGGAGAACCTTTCTCGGATCCCTGATTGTCTATCCTTGGAGAACCTTTCCGTGATCTCTCATTGCCCATCCTTGGAGAACCTTTCCCTGATCCCTGATTGTCCATCCTTAGAGAACCTTTCCCTGATCCCTGATTGTTCATCCTTAGAGAACCTTTCCCTGATCCATGATTGTCCATCCTTAGAGAACCTTTCCCTGATCCCTGATTGTCCATCCTTGGAGAATCTTTCCCTGATCCCTGATTGTCCATCCTTGGAGAACCTTTCCCTGATCTCTCATTGCCCATCCTTGGAGAACCTTTCCCTGATCCCTGATTGTCCATCCTTAGAGAACCTTTCCCTGATCCCTGATTGTCCATCCTTAGAGAACCTTTCCCTGATCCCTGATTGTCCATCCTTGGAGAACCTTTCCCTGATCCCTGATTGTCCATCCTTTCCCTTATCCCTGATTGTCCATCCTTGGAGCACATTTCCCTGATCCGTGAGTGTTCTTCCTTGGAGAACCTTTCCCTGATCCCTGATTGTCCATCCTTAGAGAACCTTTCCCTGATCCCTGATTGTCCATCCTTTCCCTTATCCCTGATTGTCCATCCTTGGAGCACATTTCCCTGATCCCTGAGTGTTCTTCCTTGGAGCACCTTTCCCTGATCCCTGATTGTCCATCCTTGGAGAACCTTTCCCTGATCCCTGATTGTCCATCCTTGGAGAACCTTTCCCTGATGCCTGATTGTCCATCCTTGGAGAACCTTTCCCTGATCCCTGATTGTCTATCCTTGGAGCACCTTTCCCTGATCCTTCTTCTTTGGATAACCTTTCCCTGATCCCTGATTGTTCTTCCTTGGAGAACATTTCCCTGATCCCTGATTGTCCATCCTTTGAGAATCTTTCCCTGATCCGATTGTCCATCCTTAGAGCACCTTTTCCTGATCCCTGATTGTTCATCCTTGGAGAACCTTTCCCTGATCCCAGATTGTCCATTCTTGGAGCACCTTTCCCTGATCCGATTGTCCATCCTTGGAGAACCTTTACCTGATCCCTGATTGTCCTTCCTTGGAGAAACTTTCCCTGATCCCTGATTGTCTATCCTTGGAGCACCTTTCCCTGATCCCTGATCCTTCTTCCTTGGAGAACCTTTCCCTGATCCCTGATTGTTCTTCCTTGGAGAACCTTTCCCTGATCCCTGATTGTCCATCCTTGTAGAACCTTTACCTGATCCCTGATTGTCCATCCTTGGAGAACCTTTCCGTGATCCCTGATTGTCCATCCTTGGAGCACCTTTACCTGATCCCTTATTGTTCTTCCTTGGAGCACCTTTCCCTGATCCCTGATTGTCCATCCTTGGAGCACCTTTCCCTGATTGTCCATCCTTGGAGAACCTTTCCCTGATCCCTGATTGTCCATTCTTGGAGCACTTTTGGTAGGTACTATATACCAGGAACACCCCACAGGACCTACCATTCTGGAGATTGTCTGTCCCAGTTATCTATAGATTCAAACTTGTTCCCTTGCCACTGTCGCTCAGATCCTTACGCTTGCCCATTTTCCTGCTTCCACCACATCAACTTTAAAAACTGACTGATCATTTGCTTATAATATACCCCACCCCTGATAGACCCCATTGTCCTTCAGTGTTATTTACTTTACCTGTCAGAGGCTGGTTGGAGTACATCTGTGTACGTATGTGTGTGTGTGCATCTAAATCATTTTTTTTTTTTTTTTTTACTTTTAGCTCTTACAACAGCGTTCTCCATGCTTTTTTATGACTGTCTGATGTCTCTACATCACGGTTCCTCAAGATGTGGCTATCCGGAAGTTGCAAAACTACAACTCCCATCGTGGCTGTCAGGGCATGATGGGATTTGTAATTTTGCAATATCGGTTATGTCATCATGCATTGTTTGAGAATTGTGATGTCACTTTCGTAAATTTGAATTGTGTCACATGACTCACTGTTTCCCTGCAGCACCTATATATTATAGCTGTCAACTCGCACGTGGCAATGAGAGTTTCCTTGCCTATGTGGTAGGGAACACCTAGTGGTCACCAAACTGTCGCCCTCCAGATGTTGCAAAACTACAACTCCCAGCATGCCCGGACAGCCAACGGCTGTCCGGGCATGCTGGGAGTTGTAGTTTTGCTACATCCGAAGGGCCTAAGTTCCTGTTACCAATTGCTTTGGGGCCCTGGAGCTTCTAGTCATTCCTCCCTCGCAGTAACATATTCCGCAGCACTTTACGATCAAAGGAAGCGTAGGCGTAGTAGCCAGCTGGTGTCAAACTACAAGTGCCAGCACTACACTAGCCTCGTGGGCATGCTGGAACTTATAGTTACACGCCATCCAGAAACTGCACTGCCTCCGTAGCGTTACAGGTTCTGCAGGATGCCAATGCCAATTCTCCAGGGTACAGGTAAAGGGTTAAAGAGGACTCCGGATACGAGGGATTCCCGCGTCCCGTCCTCCCTCCCCCCCCCTCATCCGTACTGTCTGAGCTTTGTTTTGGCGTCGCCATGGAGAAACGCGTAGTGGATGACGTCACTTGGGTGTGGAACCGGTATTCTCCTGAGCTACTGTTTGGAGCGTTGTCTGTATACAGTGACTACAGTACCGTAATGACCCTAATATATACGCTTCAGATTCTCCTCCATGTAAACCCACGTAAAATAACACCCACCCCTCCGAACAACGTCTAAGCTCCACGGGTTGATTTCTAGAATCAAAAAGGAAAAAAAAATTAAAAGTTGATATAAAAAAAAAACAACCGCTCGATTCTGTAATATCGATAGACGCAAAGTAATAGACCATTGTAACGCAGTTCTTCTTTATACAATTTATCTATAGGGTTGCTTTAAATTCCACATTAAAATTTACTATGACTGTATTCATATAAAAATATAACAATATAACAAAATAAAAAAAATAAAAAAATCCACGCCCAAATTGAAAATTCTAAATTTAAGATTTTGAAATGAAAAAAAATTTTGAGTCGAAAATTCTGCAGGCATCATGTTATAGAGCAGGAGGAGCTGGGTGGATTGATATGTAGTGTGGGAAAATATTTCCGTGTAATTTTTTTCATTTACTCATGGTCAGTCTATGCCCGTTCTGGGCTAAAGAGTCAGGTGGGCGGTGCTAGGCAGTGATTGACAGTTATCTGTGAATAAGTGCGTATTATAGGACTGCATTTACAATGGGACAGGTTGCCTTTAAGGCTATGTTCACGTGATAAAATGTCAGTTCGTGGCAAGCGCCGACTCGGACGACTGAGTCGGCGCTAGGAGTGCTCAGAAATGCGCCGTCTCCCTAGACGGAAATGCACTCCTGAGCGGATTCCGGAGAAAGAATTGACCTGTCAATTTTGGCACAATGGTATAGATCTGTGTTTCCCAAACAGGATGCCTCCAGCTGTTGCAAAACTACAACTCCCAGCATGCCCGGACAGCCGTTGGCTGTCCGGGCATGCTGGGAGTTGCAGCTTTGCAACAGCTGGAGGCACAGAGTGTCGTAAGACGAGTACAGTACATGGAGGAGCGCATATTCCTGTAAATACGGTAAAGCTCCCGCCCTCCTATGCTGCAATCACGGGAGTAGTGGCGAGATGACGCAAGTGTCAGGTTATAAAGGGATTTCCCTATGTCTGGGAGGCAGAGTGTGCAGTACAGCGCTGGCGGCAGCATGGGATCTCTGTGTATATGGGTAGACGAGGACGCATATATGGACATAAGGGACGGCTGCGATATACTGTGAGTATTACGACTATTTCATCGCAGGGCCCCTTTAATAGTGCCGTAGCTGTGGCGATTATTCATCCGATAAGACCTATCGAGCCTTCGTGCCGATCGTTTCTGCACCTACGGCATTGAAGGCGGTAGGTAAGTCTATAGGATCAGGTCTAAAATCCATATATACATCCATATTGCATCGATCCGTAAATGCATATTTGTCGCCAATGATGATTCGCCATGGACCGCGCCAGTTGCGAACCTTTTAGGTGGAAAAAAAAAATCGCTTACAGCCTCGCTTTCGATTGTTGCATTTATGGGGTTAAATGTAACAAATTCTGGAGATTTTCAGATAAGGTAGAGTTGGATTATGCAACACGGCTGTGAAACTACAAGTGCCAGCCTGTAGTCGGGTTATGCAATGGTATGGATCAGTGTTTCCCAAGCGGTGTGCCTCCAGCTGTTGCAAAACTACAGCTCAGAGCATGCCTTCGGCTGTCCGGGCATGCTGGGGGTTGTAGTTTTGCAACAGCTGGAGGCACACCGCTTGGGAAACACTGGTATAGATAATAAACGTGTAGTAAGACTCGCTTTCAGTGGTCGCGCTAAATTTAACGAAATTCACAAAAAAATTTGGAAAAATTCGAATTTTTTCGATTTCTATCTGGGAGAGTCGGGTTACGCAACGCGGTTGGGGAACTACAAGTGCCAGCCTGTAGCTTGCAGCTGGTAGATCCCTCGCCCTGATGTGAATTATGTAATATCTTCAATGTAAACTGTACTTACGCAATTTTGGTGTTTTTTTTATTTTAATCTTATTTTACTATTATTATTTTATTGTTCATTTGTTACTATATTAACTAATAGATACATTATTTCTACAGATGAAGAAAAGGCTAATAAATATGGAAGCCGAGCATGAATGTGGAAAATCATATATGTACATATATATATATATATATATATATATATATATATATATATTATTATTATTATTATTATTATTATTATTAATTAATTATTTTTTTTATTTTTTTTATTTTTTTTTTCAATGCAGAATAGTCCCATAGTTTTAGAGGGGGGAAAAATGAGCGGGAATCGAGTCATGTGAACGGGGCCTACTGTACGCCAGGCTGACCGGGCCCCACAGCGTTAGTGGGATCTCGCTGGCATCTGGGTTTATTTGTTGGCTCCTTCCACGGCTCCAGGGTTTGGGCGCCACATTTGAACGATTATAACTTTAATAGAGATGACGTGTGTCCTCCTGTAACTAATCCCACACTGTTGTGTCTGGCAGAGCGAGGTTCTCCAAGCCACAATGCTTTCCCTGTCTCGTTTTTTGGCGCCCAATGCGTTGGATTGACTCTCGTTAATTCTGACTTTAATTCTTGCTTTTAAGGAAAAACCATAATATTTTTTTTTTTTTTTTTTTTTAAATCCGATAGTAAAAAAATGTAATGAAATAAAATAAAATAGGAAAGCTTAAAAAAAAGTAAAAGCTGAAAAAGAAGTTAACACAATTTTTTTATTATTTTATGTTATTTTAATTTGGAATCTCCTCTTCTAGATGTATTATATATATTTTTTTAGCTGTACGGTGTTAATTGTTTACATGCATAAAATTGTACTGACGTGTAATTGTAATGTTTGCCTTTATAATACCGTACATCTATTTGAAATACCTTTAGTTTATTTTTTTTATATATTTTTTTTTAATATTATATTTATGCTTCATTAGTCTTAAATACAATGTTTGTGACATCTTGCTAGTTGTGTTTTTTCTTGTATTTTATTATTTTTTTTTTTGTGAAAAGCGCAATGGGAGAAAAAACATCATAAACTGGGTAAAAACGTCTGGTGCGCTTTTGGGAAAATAATGAGAAGAAGAAAAAAAAAAAAAGAAACAATACTACTGACCCCCCCCCCCCCCCCCAAAAGCAGCACAAATGAGAAAAAATGCCACAAAAAAGCCTTTTAGGTAGAGCGTTTTATATTTTTCTATTGACTGGAAAATGTTATGTGAGACCAACCCAAAAAACAACCCAAATGAAGAAATAAAAACAAAAAACTGTAGGATTAGATTGAATAAAAAATGTTCATGTGTCCCCAATGATTGACAATGAGATGGAGGTCGAGCATCAATGGGAAAAGGGAAGGATTGGGAGGTCGCGATCTTGACCATTGGTCGTATTAATTGTAGTATTGTAGTATTTCTCATAGCAAAAACAAAAAAAAACAAAAATGTAGCCAGCACCTATACCCAATACACAGATGCACGCTGCTGTGGCAAGTAGAGATGAGCGAATTTACAGTAAATTCGAATCGTCACAAACTTCTCGGCTCGGCAGTTGATGACTTATCCTGCATAAATTAGTTCAGCTTTCCGGTGCTCCGGTGGGCTGGAAAAGGTGAATACATTCCTAGGAAAGAGTCTCCTAGGAATGTATCCACCTTTTCCAGCCCACGGGAGCACCGGAAAGCTGAACTAATTTATGCAGGAAAAGACATCAACTGCCGAGCCGAGAAGTTCGTGACAAATCGAATTTACTGTAAGTTCGCTCATCTCTAGTGGCAAGTACAAGACATGTAAAAAAAAAGAGAAAATGGCAGCAGCACACTTGGTCAACAAAATGGAGGCTCTTAGCGCACTTTTTGATCAAAACGTGTCCCCCCCCCATCCACCACGGGGTGGTGGCCTCATATAGGATGGGACCCTAACACACATAACACTCCCCTCTGCTGGGTATTTCTCATACTATGACTAATTTTTCTCACATATTCCATACGAATCTGTCTGGAGGTACAGTAGATTTCAAGAGGTGCCATGTGGATTCCCATATGAGGCCCCATTATGGTCCCACAACTCCTCAGGGACGCCCCACGCTCATTCATCCAGCTTGTGCCATTGTTTTCTGTTCTATTGTTTTCTGTGGCTGTACTGCCTCGGGTTACGTTCGTGTCTAGGTTATTTCTGTTCCGTGTAGACATGACGACGAATAATATTTTCCGGTTTTTCTTTTGATGATATTTGAGGTTGGGTTGTAGTCAGTTCTTATGGTTTTTTTTTCAGATTTTATTTAGTGGAGAATATGACACCTCACAGAGGCTCCACCATGTGACAGATCCCATAATCTGGGGATTGATAGGATTCCAGCATTTGTGGCATCTACAATAAAAGACTAGGAGACTAGGCTAAAAATACTTGCTGGAAACCTCTGTACACGACCTTGAGGGTTACGTTGCATAATATATTGTTTAGTGAAGGGGTTGGGCTAGTAAAGGCGCATTCACTCTTTATTCATTCATAAATCCATTCTAGGCCTGAGCCCTGGGTGGTGCAGCCTAATATTTACCATTGTCACCATTAGGTCTCTAAAAGTTGTAAAGATCCTGGCACTAGTAGAAGTCTATGGGTCTATACTGTATCTCTGTGTACGTCTGCAATTTCATATGGAATTTGACAAAAAAAAGGATATACACGGAGGCATAGGAACTCCTAGTCCCATAGGTGCCACCATACAAGCTCTGCCATGTACAATATGCCCTTAAAGGGGTATTCCAGGAAAAAACTTATATATATATATATCTCTCAACTGGCTCCCAGAAAGTTAAACACATTTGTAAATTGCTTCTATAAAAAAATCTTAATCTTTCTAATAATTATCAGCTGCTGAAGTTGAGTTGTTCTTTTCTGTCTAAGTGCTCTCTGCTGACATCTTTGCTTGTCTCGGGAACTGCACAGAGTAGAAGAGGTTTGCTATGGGGATTTGCTTCTACTCTGGACAGTTCCCGAGACAGGTTGTCATCAGAGAGCACAGAGAGAAAAGAACAACTCAACTTCAGCAGCTCATAAGCACTGAAAGGATTAAGATTTTTTTAATCGGTGCAGCATCGGTGAGTGCGACATCATTTCTTATATTTGCTGTATTCCATCCTAAAGATAGATAATACATTTTATAGTCCCAAAGAACCTAAGCCTGTATAGAAAGTGATACTGTATACCAGTGGTCTTCTAACTGTGGACCTCCAGATGTTGCAAAACTACAACTCCCAGCATGCCCGGACAGCCAACGGCTTTGCAACATCTGGAGGTCCGCAGGTTGGACACCACTGCTGTATACTAAGCTAGTGTATCTAATGCTATCAGGTGTGATATACTAATCTGGTGTATCTAATGCTGTCAGGTGTGATACTGTATACTGAGCTGAGGTATCTAATGCTGTCAGGTGTGATACTGTATACTGAGCTGAGGTATCTAATGCTGTCAAGTGTGATACTGTATACTGAGCTGAGGTATCTAATGCTGTCAGGTGTGATATGTTATACTAATCTAGTGTATCTAATGCTGTCGGGTGTGATACTGTATACTGAGCTGAGGTATCTAACGCTGTCAGGTGTGATACTGTATACTGAGCTGGGGTATCTAATGCTGTCAGGTGTGATACTGTATACTGAGCTGGGGTATCTAATGCTGTCAGGTGTGATACTGTATACTGAGCTGGGGTATCTAATGCTGTCAGTTGTGATATGTTATACTAATCTAGTGTATCTAATGTTGTCAGGTGTGATACTGTATACTGAGCCTGTATATCATGTTTGATACTATATATACTGAGCTGGCGTATCTAATGCTGTCAGGTTCGATACTGTATACTGAGCTGAGGTATCTAATGCTGTCAGGTTTGATACTGTGTACTAATCTAGTGTATCTAATGCTGTCAGGTGTGATACTGTATACTGAGCTGGCGTATCTAATGCTGTCAGGTTCGATACTGTATACTGAGCTGAGGTATCTAATGCTGTCAGGTTTGATACTGTATACTAATCTAGTGTATCTAATGTTGTCAGGTGTGATACTGTATACTGAGCCTGTATATCATGTTTGATACTGCATACTAATCTAGTATATCTAATGCTGTCAGGTGTGATACTTGTATACTGAGCCTGTATATCATGTTTGATACTATATATACTGAGCTGGCGTATCTAATGCTGTCAGGTTCGATACTGTATACTGAGCTGAGGTATCTAATGCTGTCAGGTTTGATACTGTATACTAATCTAGTGTATCTAATGTTGTCAGGTGTGATACTGTATACTGAGCCTGTATATCATGTTTGATACTGCATACTAATCTAGTATATCTAATGTTGTCAGGTGTGATACTGTATACTGAGCCTGTATATCATGTTTGATACTATATATACTGAGCTGGCGTATCTAATGCTGTCATATGTGATACTGTATACTGAGCCTGTATATCATGTTTGATACTATATATATATATATATATATATATATATACTGAGCTGGCGTATCTATGCCTATTATGTGTCATACTCTCAATGGGGGAGATTTATCAAAACCTGTCCAGAGAAAAAAGTTGCCCATAGCAACCTATCAGATCGCTACTTTCATTTTTAACAAGGCCTCCGCAAAATGAAAGAAGAGATCTGATTGGTTGCTATGGGCATCTGGGCATCTTTTCCTTTACACAGGTTTTGATAAATCTCCCCCAATATAGGCACATGCTGTTTTTGGAGCCCTATATTTATGGTTGAAAAAATGTCTGTATTCTCAAATAAAAAACTCTGAATATTTCAGACTTTTTTTCAGATGTTTTTCTGTCATTTATTGAGCCGTAGCAAAAGCTTTAGTTCAAAATACAAGGATTTCCAGTTGGGATGTATTCGGGGCCGTTTACAGGCCAAGTTGTAACTAATGTTACAAGTTAGGTGCCAAAATACCAATGGATTTTGTCATGAAAAAGGAAATAAATGGTCCAACGCCTAATTTTACAGCCGCAAAATTAATATGTGTGCATGAACAGTTGAAGCAATGACGGGGGGCATCTGAGGAGGAAGCAATGACGGGGGGCATCTGAGGAGGAAGCAATGACGGGGGGCATCTGAGGAGGAAGCAATGACGGGGGGCATCTGAGGAGGAAGCAATGACGGGGGGCATCTGAGGAGGAAGCAATGACGGGGGCATCTGAGGAGGAAGCAATGACGGGGGGCATCTGAGCAGGAAGCAATGACGGGGGGCATCTGAGGAGGAAGCAATGACGGGGGGCATCTGAGGAGGAAGCAATGACGGGGGGCATCTGAGGAGGAAGCAATGACGGGGGGCATCTGAGGAGAAAGCAATGACGGGGGGCATCTGAGGAGGAAGCAATGACGGGGGGCATCTGAGGAGGAAGCAATGACGGGGGCATCTGAGGAGGAAGCAATGACGGGGGGCATCTGAGGAGGAAGCAATGACGGGGGGCATCTGAGGAGGAAGCAATGACGGGGGGCATCTGAGGAGGAAGCAATGACGGGGGGCATCTGAGGAGGAAGCAATGACGGGGGGCATCTGAGGAGGAAGCAATGACGGGGGGCATCTGAGGAGGAAGCAATGACGGGGGGGCATCTGAGGAGGAAGCAATGACGGGGGGCATCTGAGGAGGAAGCAATGACGGGGGGCATCTGAGGAGGAAGCAATGACGGGGGCATCTGAGGAGGAAGCAATGACGGGGGGCATCTGAGGAGGAAGCAATGACGGGGGGCATCTGAGGAGGAAGCAATGACGGGGGGCATCTGAGGAGGAAGCAATGACGGGGGGCATCTGAGGAGGAAGCAATGACGGGGGGCATCTGAGGAGGAAGCAATGACGGGGGGCATCTGAGGAGGAAGCAATGACGGGGGGGCATCTGAGGAGGAAGCAATGACGGGGGGCATCTGAGGAGGAAGCAATGACGGGGGGCATCTGAGGAGGAAGCAATGACGGGGGCATCTGAGGAGGAAGCAATGACGGGGGGCATCTGAGGAGGAAGCAATGACGGGGGGGCATCTGAGGAGGAAGCAATGACGGGGGGGCATCTGAGGAGGAAGCAATGACGGGGGGGCATCTGAGGAGGAAGCAATGACGGGGGGGCATCTGAGGAGGAAGCAATGACGGGGGGGCATCTGAGGAGGAAGCAATGACGGGGGGGCATCTGAGGAGGAAGCAATGACGGGGGGGGGGGGCATCTGAGGAGGAAGCAATGACGGAGGGGGCATCTGAGGAGGAAGCAATGACGGGGGGCATCTGAGGAGGAAGCAATGACGGGGGGCATCTGAGGAGGAAGCAATGACGGGGGGCATCTGAGGAGGAAGCAATGACGGGGGGCATCAGAGGAGGAAACAATGAAGGGGGGCATCTGAGGAGGAAGCAATGACGGGGGGCATCTGAGGAGGAAGCAATGACGGGGGGCATCTGAGGAGGAAGCAATGACGGGGGGCATCTGAGGAGGAAGCAATGACGGGGGGCATCAGAGGAGGAAACAATGAAGGGGGGCATCTGAGGAGGAAGCAATGATGGGGGGGCAACTGAGGAGGAAGCAATGACGGGGGGGCAACTGAGGAGGAAGCAATGACGGGGGGGCATCTGAGGAGGAAGCAATGACGGGGGGGGCATCTGAGGAGGAAGCAATGACGGGGGGCATCTGAGGAGGAAGCAATGACGGGGGGACATCTGAGGAGGAAGCAATGACGGGGGGCATCTGAGGAGGAAGCAATGACTGGGGGCATCTGAGGAGGAAGCAATGACGGGGGGCATCTGAGGAGGAAGCAATGACGGGGGGCATCTGAGGAGGAAGCAATGACGGGGGCATCTGAGGAGGAAGCAATGATGGGGGGGCATCTGAGGAGGAAGCAATGATGGGGGGGCATCTGAGGAGGAAGCAATGACGGGGGCATCTGAGGAGGAAGCAATGACGGGGGGCATCTGAGGAGGAAGCAATGACGGGGGGCATCTGAGGAGGAAGCAATGACGGGGGGCATCTGAGGAGGAAGCAAGGACGGGGGCATCTGAGGAGGAAGCAATGACGGGGGGCATCTGAGGAGGAAGCAATGATGGGGGGGCATCTGAGGAGGAAGCAATGACGGGGGGCATCTGAGGAGGAAGCAATGACGGGGGGCATCTGAGGAGGAAGCAATGACGGGGGGCATCTGAGGAGGAAGCAATGACGGGGGGCATCTGAGGAGGAAGCAATGACGGGGGCATCTGAGGAGGAAGCAATGACGGGGGGCATCTGAGGAGGAAGCAATGACGGGGGGCATCTGAGGAGGAAGCAATGACGGGGGCATCTGAGGAGGAAGCAATGACGGGGGGCATCTGAGGAGGAAGCAATGACGGGGGGGCATCTGAGGGGGAAGCAGTGATGAAGGCATCTGAGGATAAAGCCATGACGGGGGGCATCTAAAAAGTAAAGCAATTAATTGGGGCATCTGAGGGTAAGGCAATGATGGGGCATCTGAAAGTGAAGCATCTGAAGGTGCCAGTCCAAAATTGTCAAGAGAGTAAAGGTAATAATTTAGTAAAACTAAAAAATATTTGTGGCACACTGTGCAGAATTACGTAATATCATTGAATTTGACATTAAATTCCATAAACTAGAGTAATGCATTATGGTCACACTCACCCACACCCAATCCTGTGAGCGGCACAGCAGTCACCATCTATGCCAGGCCCCAGTGTCTGTGTGGTGTCTCCCTTTAGAGGTGGCATGTAGAAGCAGAATGAAGACTCATCACAGCCCCATATTCCATTATTATTATTAGTTGACCAAAATCCTTGAAAGGTTGGGAGGAGAGTATGATGAAGATCATCCACATACAGTAGTTATCACTTCACTGGCAATTCTCTTCTTACCCAAGATTTTGTGGGTCACAGGCTTCCCTTCGGGGCTCTTACCTCCTGCATTTTCTTGCTCCTTAGTCCAGTATTGTCTATGAGACTTGGTGGTCAACAAGACATCTGCCCAACAATGGCTGCCCTTAAAGGGATCCTTTCATCAAAAAAACATTTGATATATTATAGATTAATGTATGCAGAATAACTTTACAATTGCACATTACTAAAAAATATGCTTCTTTCTATTTAATTTTCCAATTTAAAACAATGACCACTAGAGGTCTCTCTACCAGTCCTTGCCGCAAGCCCTTTTTATACCGTAGATTTCAGACTCATGGTGGAGTCCTAAATCTCAGAGTGCAACCAGGACACAGACAAGCTCAGCGTGCAACTCAATCTTCTCCTCTCTGTTTACAACTGCATGTGCAGAGAGAAGAAAGATCAGAGCTCAGATAGTAAAATGAATGAGGGCATGCAGTAAGGCGAGTCAGGAGTGTGCCCTGCTGTGCTATGAGCACAGTGCTGGCTCCTGCCTGTCTGATTGACAGGCAGGGAGCAGTGCTGAGCTTGTCTGTGTCCCGGCTGCAGACTTTTTCAAAGTGGAAAATTGAACAGAAAGAAGCATATTTTTTAATAACATGCAATTGGAAAGTTATTCTGCATACATTCATCTATAATATATCAAAAGTTTTTTTTTTTTTTTTTTTTTAAATGAAAGGTACCCTTTAACCATTTCCTGTCACATATAGATGGGCTTCCCTCACTAATAACTCTTTCCTTCTCTTGCAGGCCCTCACCTTCCCCTCCTACCTCACCTTGGGACCATCTTGACTCATGTAGCTGACGGCCGGGGATTCCTGGACATGGGATTTTTATTATTAAGGCAATAAATCACATTGCCAGGGATTTCCAACTGGAAGCTTCATTATCTGCAGAGCATCAGACCTTGGATGGTTCTTCAGGACGTTTCATTGAAGAATTTTGACCAAACCTTCCTGTGTAACCTTCAGTAAGATGTGATATAACAATATATTGTGAAGTCAAAGAAACGTGTAAAAATGTCCATTAAAGGGGTACTCCTGTGGAAAACTTTTTTTTTTTTTTATAAATCAACTGGTGCCAGAAAGTTTAAACAGATTTGTAAATCCCTTCTATAAAAAAAATCTTAATCCTTCCAGTACTTTTTAGGGGCTGTATACTAAAGAGAAATCCAAAAAGAAATCGCATTTCCTCTTGATGTCACTACCTCAGTGCTCTCTGCTGACCTCTGCTGTCCATTTTAGGAACTGTCCAGAAGCAGATGTGAAAATTCC
>NC_079192.1:28997385-29034417 GCF_029499605.1 Hyla sarda | reverse complement strand
CTCTCTCTCTCTCTCTCTCTCTCTCTCTCTCTCTCTCTCTCTCTGTTTAGAAGAGGTTTGCTATGGGGATTTGCTTCTAAACTGGGCGGTTCCCGAGACAGGTGTCATCAGAGAGCACTTAGAAAAGAACAACCTTAACTTCAGAAGCTCATAAGTACTGAAAGGATTAAGATTTTTTTTTAATAGAAGTAATTTACAAATCTGGTTTAACTTTCTGGAGCCAGTTGATATATAAAAAGAAAATGTTTTTCCTGGATAACCCCTTTAATATAAAATTACCGACAGGGTGGCCAAAATACCGGCTGTGCTGGTAAAATACCGGCCAGGTGGCAACCTTAGCGCCAAAACAGTGGGGCCTGGTTATAGTGGCCATTGTGTGCCATTACATATGCCCACCTATGGTCTGTGCCCCTGCCTGCCATGAATCTTAGAACTGGCATCTGAGGTGCAGGGCTTAGCTGGCCTGTGAACACGGTCTCATCCCGCGTGTTCACAGTGGCTAAGTTCCGCGGCTCGGACGCTCGCACCGCACGGATTCGTCTGATTGGTCATCTCCTTCTGACCCTGACTCCCGTGCCTACTGAGCTGATAAATGGTGGTTAAACCTTCCCCTGGCTCAGTTCAGCAGGACAGGAGTTGGGGCCAAGGCTCTTCACCTTTTTTTTCCAAAAAGTTGTAATACCACACGCAACCAGAGGACAGGTGTGGCGCTGTTTTTCTGTGGAACGAATGTTTAACATACTTGCAGCAGCACAGAGTATTTCAGGAGAGGAGTGTAGTCCTTTTGTGGGGGCGACAATGTCATAATCTTATAAGAAGGGGACTGGAAGGACACAGGTTGATCATGGAAGAACCAAAATCTACAACTACAATAGCCACACGAGGCACATAGGGTTTGCCGCCATACTAGGCATGTAATCTGCATTATAGGCTACATTAGATTACACAAACCATGTACGGACACACCATGTAAGGTAAAGTCCATCTGACCATATTCTCTGGGGTATATATGTAAGTATGCCTTATCAGTATATACAGATATTAAAAAGAAGCTTTAGAAAAAATAGAGTCGAAAAAGTCATGTATATAAAGTTTATTTAAAAAAAAAAAAAAAAAAAACACACACGCAAAAAAAAAATTTGGATTAAGCAAAAAGTCCCTAAAGATAATATAGACATTAAGAAATTATTTTTTCTTAATCAACTGGTGCCAGAAAGTTAAACATGTTTGTAAATTATTTCTATTAAAAAAATATCTTAATCCTTCCAGTACTTATTAGCTGCTGAATACTACAGGGGAAATTATTTTCTTTTTGGAACACATCATGACCACAGTGCTCTCTGCTGACATCTCTGTCCATTTTAAGAACTGTCCAGAGTAGGAGAAAATCCCCATAGAAAACATATCCTGCTCTGGACAGTTCCTAAAATGGACAGAGATGTCAGCAGAGAGCCCTGTGTTCCAAAAAGAAAATAAATTTCCTCTGTAGATTTCAGCAGCTAATATGTACTGGAAGGAATATGATTTTTTTAATAGAAGTAATTTACAAATCTGTTTACCTTTCTGGCACCTGTTGATTAAAAATAAAAAAAAATTAAAGTTTTCCACCGGAGTGCCCCTTTAAGTATAACTATGGCCGTAACAACCTGTTCAATAAATTTATAGTATATGTATATATGTATATATATATATATATATATATATATATATATATATATATATAAAATTACACTTATATAGATAAAAATTTGCAACAGAATTTTCTACATTTGATCAACGCATCCCACATAAACCACAGTCTCAAAATAAAAAATAAATAAATGTATGACCATCATAATGCAACAGAGGAAGGAAAATGTTTTTTCCTTTTAGGGTACATTCACACGCGCGGATTTTTTAGCGGGTTTTCCGCTGCGTATTTGAAAGTGGGCGGGCTCTTCCCGGCTGTCCGCAGCAGATTTTCAACGGCGGAATGTACACTGCGGAATATCCGCCGCAAGCCCCATTGAAGTCAGTAGGGACTGTGGCGGATTTTCCGCAGCGTAAATTCTGCCGCGTAAAATCTGCTGCGGACAGCCGAGAAAAGCCCGCCCACTTTCAAATACGCAGCGGAAAAAACACTAAAAAAATCCGCGCGTGTGAACGTAACCTTAGGAGTTAATGGGAATATATTTGAAAAAAAATGTACATTAAAAGTACTGGCATTATGACATATAGCTGGGTTCACATCACGTTTTTGCCATACTGTTTTCAATCAGTTTTTCTAAAGAAAACCGTATGGCAAAAAAACTGAAAAAAGTAAACCGTATGCGTTTTTAAACAGTATACTGTTTTTAAAAGTGCATACAGTTCCGTCAGTTTTTATAGAAAAAAAACCCTGTTTTTGAAAATGTTGTCCATTTTTAATGGGAGGGGTCTTGGGTGGGGACTTTAGGATTCAAATGCGCATGTGCAAAGTAAAAATGTATACGTTTTTCCCGTATAGAACCGTATACATGTGCGTTCCCCATTGACGTCCATGTTAAAAATAACGTATGCGGTTGCAGTACGGTTTTTAAACCGGAGCCAAAATTGTGGTCAACCACGGTTTTGACTCCGGTTTAAAAACCGTACTGCAACTGCATAAGTTTTTTATTTAACATGGACGTCAATGGGAAACGCACATGTATATGGTTCCATATGGGGAAAACGTAGACGTTTTTACTTTGCACATGCGCATTTGAATCCTAAAGTCCCCATCAAAGACCCCTCCCATTAAAAATGGACAACATTTTCAAAAACAGGTTTTTTTTTCTATAAAAACTGACGGAACTGTATGCACTTTTAAAAACAGTATACTGTTTAAAAACGCATACGGTTTACTTTTTCCCTATACTGTTCCATCCGTTTTTTTGCCATACGGTTTTCTTTAGAAAAACTGATTGAAAACAGTATGGCAAAAACGTGATGTGAACTCAGTTTAGATGCATAGTCTGCTACTACGTGTGCTGCCAATAAACTGGCCAATGTAATGGTGTCAGCAGAATAGGAGTGGAGGGATGTGTAATGGTGTCAGCAGAATAGGAGTGGAGGGATGGAGAGAAGGCGGCAATGACAGAAAGAGGAGTAACAGCACAGAGTATTTCAGGGGAATTTTCAGCTTATATTGTCTCATTTCACTTGTACAGACATGAACTCTATTATAAGTTTTCAATAATAAAATTCATCATTTAAAAAAATGAAGTGTCGTCTTTTTATAACACTTGTAAAAAAGGTCTTGGTGGTTCGCCCCATCATGGTTTATCCTGTAGGTCGGTGGTCTTCAAGCTGTGGACCTCCAGCTGTTGCACGACTACAACTCCCAATGGCTGCGGATATAGGTAATCAGCTTATAACAGCAAAAGGAGAGTTATGACAGGGGCAGGTATGTGACATGTAGTGATCCTGGCAACTCCAAAAAGTGGTGCTCCGGATACTCCTATATAGTTGCCTAGTGGGTGCCTGGACCATAGATTTTGTGTTAAAGGGGTACTCCGGTGGTGCGCTTTTTTTATTTTATTTTTTTTAAATCAACTGGTGCCAGAAAGTTTCAAACACATTTGTAAATTACTTCTATAAAAAAAAAAAAAAAAAAAAAAAATCTTAATCCTTCCAGTACTTATTAGCTGCTGAATACTACAGAGGAAATTATTTTCTTTTTGGAACACAGGGCTCTCTGCTGACATCTCTGTCCATTTTAGGAACTGTCCAGAGCAGCATATGTTTTCTATGGGGATTTTCTCCTACTTTGGACAGTTCTTTAAATGGACAGAGATGTCAGCAGAGAGCACTGTGCTCTTGATGTCAGCAGAGAGCTCTCTCTGTGTTCCAAAAAGAAAATAATTTCCTCTGTAGTATTCAGCAGCTAATAAGTACTGGAAGGATTAAGATTTTATTTTTTTTTTTTAATAGAAGTCATTTACAAATCTGTTTAACTTTCTGGAGCCAGTTGATTTAAAAAAAAAAAATAATAATAATAAAATTTTTTAAAAAAAGGTTTCCATCAGAGTACCCCTTTAAATGTCAAACTCTGCTCCTCCCATAATAAATTACAGTTACAGCTGCACAGTTTCCTCAATATAATCTTTAGATCAGTGGACGCCAAATTGCGGCCCTCCAGATGTTTCAAAACTACAACTCCCAGCATGCCCGGACAGCCGTTGGCTGTCCGGGCATGCTGGGAGTTGTAGTTTTGAAACATCTGGAGGGCCGCAATTTGGCGTCCACTGCTTTGAACCCGTACCTAAAAAATTAGGCATTATTCTACATAGGTTCTAGCCATGATTGTTTTCAATTAGAACCCAAAACTTTGACCAATGTACTGGTGCAACAAGTTCAGCTCTGCTACATGTGTACTTTATGGTGAGCTTTAGAGATGAGCGAACTTACAGTAAATTCGATTCGTCACGAACTTCTCGGCTCAGCAGTTGATGACTTATCCTGCATAAATTAGTTCAGCTTTCAGGTGCTCCGGTGGGCTGGAAAAGGTGGATACAGTCCTAGGAAAGAGTCTCCTAGGACTGTATCCACCTTTTGCAGCCCACGGGAGCACCGGAAAGCTGAACTAATTTATGCAGGAAAAGACATCAACTGCCGAGCCGAGAAGTTCGTGACGAATCGAATTTACTGTAAGTTCGCTCATCTCTAGTGAGCTTACCTAAAACATGGACTGGTGCGCCATCTACTGGATTGTCTTGGAATTACATCTGTACCACAGATTATTTCATATGGTCTCCATTTACCATCCAGGACAGGATTCAAAAGTTTTCCTGGTTGTTATAGGTTTCCCCATACAGAGTCACAGGAACTATTACAATGTACCATTCCCTAGAGATGCAAAATTTCCAGAGGAGAAAAAAGGAAGGAAGAGAAAACAAATTAAAAAAATTAAATAAAAAAAATAAAAAAAATCTAATAAAAAAATCAGTTGACCGTGATTTTTTTGTACCCTTCAAAAACAGATATAAATCATGATTGTGTGTGTGTGTGTGTGTGTTTTTTATTTCATCCAACAAAAAATACAAAAACCAAAAACAGACCAAAACTGATCCATGTGTTGGATATGATTTGCCAATATAAGGCAACAGATGGGTGTAGATAAATGACTTTCCAGGTATACAATCGTATGAGATAGAAAGATAAAAAGTCATGATGTTTGGTGAATGCACCCATACATAGATTTAAGCTAGTTCTGAAGATTGCGCGTCATTTGGACAGATGGCGCAGGTACACATGATGCACGACCACATAGAAAAACAATATTTCCCCCATGTGGTTGTGTCTGGTATTGCAGTACAGTCCCCACTTAGGCTATGTTTACACAGAGGAATTTGAGCAGAATCTGGCAGAAAAATTCTGCTCGGAAATTCCCTAGCAGCAGAGTCCCATTGTTTTTAAATAGGATTCTGCTGCCCCGTGCAGAGGACAAAATAACTGATGGACACGAAACGCAAACCCGACGGACCCCATTTAAAGTCGATGGGAACTGTCAAGAGGTGGTTTCCATAATGACAGCATCTATAACAGCGCTCCCGAACGCTTCTCTGAACACAGCCTTACCTTACCTGAGACTGCGCAACTCCGTGCTGTAATACCAGACATTGCCACAACTAAAAATAACCAAAATGTGCCTTGGTAATCAAGAGAGAGGATGTGGCACACACTGGAGCGCTGCAGTACCTTAACCCCTTCTCAACATTTTAAATTATTTTACATTATAGTGTTGGGAAGGCAGGGGGCAAGAACTAAGCCTGTTCCAAACATGGCTGATGCCAACCATGTATTACAGCCCACAGTGGCCAGGATCAGAGGTAAGGCTGCATTCACACTACATTTTTTTGCAATACAGTTCCCGTATCAGGTTTTTGATGAAAAACTGATTCCTCAAAACCGGACTAAACTGTATCAAAACAGGTGTACAAAATTCAACCCGTACACAGTTAACCGTATACGGTTAAAAAATAAAAAAGTCGTCCGGTTGCATCCGTTTAAGAAAAAAAAACGTATACATTTTTAACTTTTCACTCCATTATTAATAAAGTTTCACTTGTTTGATTGAAATTCCAAGAAAGAAAACTGTGCAAAGTCAAAAACCGTATGGAATCGTGCACTCATACAGGTCTGTACGGTTCCCATTGACTCCCATGTTTATTTAAAAAACAAACAAAAAAACACAACACACACACGTATACGGTTTAATACAGTTTTTCACCTGGACCAAAAACCCTGGTAGACTACAGGAAAAGAAACGGACAAAACCGTACAGGATGCAAAACAGACACAACCTGATGCATCTTTTGGCATAAGATTTTCATTGGAGAGTCAATGCATACGGTTCCGTATAGAAATATATACGGGAACAATAATGTGGTTTGAATGCAGTCTAACTCTGATCTTGGCTGTTTTAGTACCTAGATGTGTGTGTTTTAGAGATTATATATATATATATATATATATATATATATATATATATATATATATTATATAATGCAGCTGGGGGCCTAGTGGATTTACCTCAACCAAATACCAAAAAGGTCTTAATTTTTTTAACCACATTACCTTCTCAAAAACACTGATTTATAGAGGAATTACTATGGGGTATAGAGGTATCAGTCGCAGAGACCTGATGCCTAAAGGGGCCCGAAAGTACATCTGCCCCATAAGACGACACCAGTAATATAAATGTATAGTGGTAACAAAGACAGAAACGAGCGGCAACTCTAGGGTCCAATGTTTCAAAGGATACACACTGGAGGTATATACATCAGACAGGTGTACTCGTACAGGCGAGTCCCATCAGTGGCGCTAGGTGACACAGACCAAAGTCAAAGGGTACCCGAGTGGTGATTGCATTTGTTTCTTGTTATACTATAGTAATATAAAATGTCTCACAGTAGACACCGGGCCGTTACAGAGGTTTGCAATATGGCTCTGAAGTTACAAGTTACACCTCTGACCAATAAAAATGCAACCAGAAAGTCCCATCTATCCCCAATGGTCGCACTAAGAAAGTTATGGAACTCAATACAAAACCCCACAGCTTCATAGATGGGAACATTTTAAAAATCCATATGTAGTAAAACTATAGGGGGAAATCAATTGTTGTCTGTGCAAAGAGTTTTTTTTTTTCCCCCTTTTTTTCCCCCCCTTTTAAAACACAACATAATTACTAAAATTGCCAAAAATTCCCTGCCAGAAATACTGATGGCCTATACCAGTGGTCTCAAAACTGTGGACCTCCAGCTGTTTCAAAACAACAACTCCCAGTATCCAAAGAATCATAGGCAGCGCAATGGCACCCGGTCACATGGCCGAGCAATTGTGGAAACCAAGATGATTTCAGAGTTTCAAAACTACATCTCCCAGCATGTTGGCTGTCCAGGCATGCTGGGAGTTGTAGTTTTTCAAACAGCTGGAGGATAGGGCCTCCGTTTTGGAGGAGTGAATAAGCCGTACAATAATGGATCTTCTGAATGGTGATAGATTGGGCAGCCCATTAAAAAGGGTTAAGTGCAGTGTTCCCAAACTCCTGGCAAAACTACAACTCCCATAATGCCCAGACAGCCACAGGTTCCTAGAAAGACACAGCTCCCCCCCACCCCTCCCCAATCAACAAGGATCTCCATAGTAACCATCTACAACGTACACCCTCTATCCCCCATTGTACCAAAAGTAAACAAAAAAAAAAACTCCAGAAACATTTTTTTAAAATGCATTTTTATATGTCTTAGAATCAAATGTGACAGGTGCGTCAATAAATAAAACAGACAGATCAATTTATATTTTTATATATATATTATATATATATGTTTATAATTTTTTTTTTTTTTTTTTTTTTTTTTTTTTTGTACAGCCCAGCTCCATATCCTCAGCAAAATATATTCACGAGTGAGCGAGCGCCTTTCATATTTTACAAGTTCAAACCTTCATTTGAGACGCACATATAGCGCTATATGGGGGTTGGAAAGGGAGCGTTCTACATCCATAATATAGGAAGTGGGGGAGGGGGGACATTGCGGGTCCACGTGCCAGGTGAACAGCTTGTAACGTCTTCCTGAGTTATAGATTCAGTGTACGATTTATTACTACTTCATTGTTTTTTTGGGAGGCGTGAGGTATTATGCAATAGGACCCCCCCCCTCTCCCAGCTCTCATGCAGGCCTCAAAGCACATAGCAACCAGCCGTCCATAGCAACCAGAGCTCAGCTTTCATTTTCTAAAGGTCACTGAAAGCTGCATTTAGATTGGTTGCCATGGACAACAAGGCCTATGCTCCTCTAAGACCTACAGTCTCATCATGGCGGCTTTGTCCAGTAATAAGTAAATACATATACAGTCGTATCCATTATGCAAAACAAAATGGCCGCCATTAAATAACCTTTAGTTAGGTTTTTGGTCTATAGGGGCTTTTGTAAAGTAAAATAAGACATATGGAATGGTGACAGAAAATAAAGTGCACCACATAGCCTACAGAGAGTAGAGGCAGCCATTTTTTTTTTTTTTTTTCTAAAAAGCCACAAAATGGCTGCTATTCTCATAATAGCATTCACCTAAAACACATTTTGTACCATGTTATAGCTATTCCCAGACTACTATCTGTACATAGATTTTAACCATAAACATTGCAAATGTCTGCCAAGATCAGTCAACCACAACCTAAAAAATTCAGCAGATTCACTGACTAGACTTTCCACTGTATATATTTTAGGATTGGGCCCAAAATGGCTGCCTTCACATAGGCATCAGGTGTAACTTATTTCCTATTAACAATTTGGTCAGCAGTTCAAAATGGATTCATAGTTTCAAAATGGCCGCCATAAGCACAGGCTGGAATAATACTGTTTCGGGCCTGTTACAAAGCTTTGCTACAGTAAATATGGTTACCGGGTCAAAGGGCGAAAAAGAGGCGCTTCACATCTTAGATAAATTTCAGACAAGCGTACTACAGTCGAAATTTTGCATCGGTATTACAGCCACAAGGCCTGGCCCAACCACAGGGTCTAGAAACCTATAAAACTCTTTCAGTTCACGAGACAGTGACTTGTGACCGTAATATAGCTACAACAATGCCGCCATATTACGTTAGTGTGAAACCGGCCTCAATAAGAGGGTTGCTAAATTACAATATATTTTCAGATTTTTTTTTTGTTTGTTTTTTAGTTTTAACCCTAATACAAAAAAAATATATTAATAAGTTAATACAGAAAATCCTTCAGAAATAAATATATAAACTCTGCTTTTTGCAGATAAATCTTCCCGCCTTTAGAACCCTCGCTCGGCGATACCAGAATCTTCCGTCTCTTGCAGTCGAGTCCGAGGGGCAACTCATAGTCCATCTTTATACTGTGAGCCCTCCATGTAACGGGTTATGGTGCAGTCCGTGGCGAGGGAGAGGGCTTCGGAAATTATAAATAAATATAAAAATTATTATAACACACACAAAAAAAAAAAAAAAAAAAAATGTTCAATTCCACTGGGAATTCTGTGGAGAAAAAAAAAAAAAAGGAATAATTTATCAACGTATCCTTCACTACAGAGTTCCTCCGCCAACAGTACGATATAACCGTAGTGTGGAGAGTCATACGCTCCATCCCCTCTTTAGGGGGTTGTGGTTCCCTAAATAAGGGAAAGTAAAAATCATTTAGCGTCATCGCCTATAGTCTATTATTCATCCAAATCGTTCTCGCACTAGTAGCATCAGTTTCTTTTTCCCTTTGTAAGTTTGTTTCAGGTTATCCAAGAACTGGGCAAACTGGCGATGGCCATCTGGGGCAAGCAGGAAAGTGTCCCGAGCTTTTACAAGAAATTCTATGAACTCGCCATAATGCCGCGGACTGATGTGAGTGAGGCGGGAGTGGGTAGTGCTGATATAGGCACCAACTGCGGCTTCCAGAAGCTGGCAGAGGGGAGGCTTGTCAGCACGTGGCACTGCCCCCCTGCCTCTCGGGTTGTTAGCAGCGGAGAGGGCCTGTGCCAGGCCAGGGGGTGCAAGGCTACAGCGGCGTATAATATCGGACAGGACAGGGGCACACTGCACACTTTTAATAACCAGGGGTACCACAGTGCTCAGCTCAACTTTGCCCAAAGAGTGTGCCAGGGAGCAAGACCATAGGACATCACTGACAGCAGGGTGGGAGTCTTGGCTGAAACCTATTGTCAGGTTAGATAGGGCTAATGTGGCTAAGGTAAAGGCCCTCATTGGTAGACCACGGTGCTCCATGTAGCGGGCGACTGTGAAGAGGTGGGAATGTGCGCCAGGGCCAGAGCTGGCACTGTCCAAAACAATCTGGTAAGCAGCTTCAAAAGAGGTGTGGTCCTTCTCACATAGAGTCAGGGCCGGTAGGGCACAGCTTTGAGGGTCCTTCATAGCACACTGCAAGGCCAAGGTCCGCGCACAGGAGCAAAGCTCTTCCCGTTGTCTGGGGTCCTGGCTGAAACGCAGGAGGGTGGCAGGAGAGGTGCAAGAAACTGCAACAATGCTGGTCGCTTCAATAGGGGTGAAGAGGGTGTACCAGTTCTGCATAACGCTGATTAGGGCTTGTGCGCCTGGAGGAGAGAGAACGATGGGTTAAACTTCTGAGCTTATAGAAAGAAGGGACCAAAGACCACAACAAATGGCAGCAATTAATCTTACCAATCTCTGTGGCACATGATACCAGCCAGCGCACCATCTCCCGCCTTCGCCATGTCAGGGTGGTCAAGGTCATTCTCATCACCTGAAGGACGGAATGAGAAGAAGACATAAGCGAACCACCAGTTTACCACACAACCTCCACAACAGGAACTACAATGGCGCCGGCCGCAACCACACCGAGTAACGGGAGGTTCTTACCTGCAACCCTAGCTCAAGAGAAATGTTTAGCAGCGTGGTATCAGGTGGAGAGTTGGGGGGAGTCGCAGTCTTGCAGGCGTCCTGGGCAAGCTTGAATAGCAGAGCTGGGGAGTGGATATGTTGCTGAATGGAAGCCAGGACTGTGTGTAGCCACTTAGGGTCTCCTGTGAGGGAAGAAAATGGAGCATTATACTTAATGAATTCAATAGAATATATACATTTCTGCATCAATACAACAAATTTGCTATAGAAACGTTTTTCGGGAGATCGGATCCCTTGGGTACCTTACTGCTTCTATGAATAATACTGTATCTCGGTTTCTCTCTCTTTGGGATCCATGGGATCGTTTTACTGATAGTCAGCCTCCTTGAGCCTGCCCCTCGCCCCCCCCCCCTTTTCTCTCTTTTCCCCCCCTACTCCTTGTACCCTATGCTTCTACCCTTCCTTCTCTCCATTTGTTTTCTGGGTTTGTTGTTGCTGTTTTGTGTCTTTTATGTCTGTCTTGAGTTTTCTTGTTTCTCCTCCTGATGGTTTCTGCTTCTTTTTGGAGATCTCCTTTATTTGTTGACTTCTTTTTATTCTTGTTTCTTTGTTTTTATTCGTTACTCTCCTGGCTAGGAGTTGCGGATTCTAGATGTTACCTGGTATTCTGACAACTCTTTGCGTTTTGCTCCATTGTACGCCAGATTTGATAGCCGGTTGTATCCAGTATGGTTCTACTTTACTAATGCTCTTTTTGTTTTGTGATTTTTTGTATTTATTTTGAAAACCTTTACTAAAAATGACCGTTTAAAAAATAAAAATAAATAAATAGTTTTTCCAATATTTCATAAGACCTCCCCATCGCCAGCCAGGGCACCACATCAATGTGTATTAACAACCAGACCGAGACCGTCACAGAAACCACTAAACCAGAATGGGAATGAAGTCTGTACAGGATCTGTACCTTTAGCTGTCGTCAACATGGCAGATGCCAGTTCACACTGTCGAGTCTCCAGGTGCCCCAAAATAAACCAGCGAGGGAAGCGGCTGGTCAGCATAGAGTCCAGAGGCATGATGTCAGATCCATGTGGAGGGATGACCGATTCAAGAACCGGGAGCCTGAGAATAAAGAGGGACAGATTTAGATGCTGGAACCACCAATTATAGTTTTACCACCTTAAAGGGGTATTCCAGGAAAAAACATTTTTATATATAATCAACTGGCTCCAGAAAGTTAAACAGATTTGTAAATGACTTCTATTAAAAAATCTTAATCCTTTCAGTACTTATGAGCTTCTGAAGTTAAGGTTGTTCTTTTCTGTCTAAGTGCTCTCTGATGACACCTGTCTCGGGAAACGCCCAGTTTAGAAGAGGTTTGCTATGGGGATTTGCTTCTAAACTGGGAGGTTCCCAAGACAGGTGTCATCAGAGAGCACTTAGACAGAAAAGAACAACCTTAACTTCAGAAGCTCATAAGTACTAAAAGGATTAAGATTTTTTAATAGAAGTAATTTACAAATCTGTTTATCTTTCTGGAGCCAGTTGATATATATAAAAAAGTTTTTTCCCCTGGATAACCCCTTTAAACATCACCAGTCAGACCACACATAGTATACTGTGTACAGTACTGGTCAGACCACACATAGTATACTGTGTACAGTACTGGTCAGACCACACATAGAATACTGTGTACAGTACTGGTCAGACCACACATAGTATACTGTGTACAGTACTGGTCAGACCACACATAGTATACTGTGTACAGTACTGGTCAGACCACACATAGAATACTGTGTACAGTACTGGTCAGACCACACATAGAATACTGTGTACAGTACTGGTCAGACCACACATAGTATACTGTGTACAGTACTGGTCAGACCACACATAGTATACTGTGTACAGTACTGGTCAGACCACACATAGAATACTGTGTACAGTACTGGTCAGACCACACATAGAATACTGTGTACAGTACTGGTCAGACCACACATAGAATACTGTGTACAGTACTGGTCAGACCACACATAGAATACTGTGTACAGTACTGGTCAGACCACACATAGAATACTGTGTACAGTACTGGTCAGACCACACATAGAATACTGTGTACAGTACTGGTCAGACCACACATAGAATACTGTGTACAGTACTGGTCAGACCACACATAGTATACTGTGTACAGTACTGGTCAGACCACACACAGAATATTGTGTACAGTACTGGTCAGACCACACATAGAATATTGTGTACAGTACTGGGAACCAGTGTACAAGAAAGATTTAGTGGAGCTGGAGAGGGTTCAAAGACGGGCAACCAGGGTAATACGGGGAATGGAAGGACTACAGTACCCAGAAAGGTTGGCAAAATTTGGGTTATTTAGTCTGACTATGGAGCTAAGTAGTTATGATGAACTCAAAGGAGTCCAAAAGAAGCCTGGATGCATTTCTAGACATAAATAATAATACAGGTCACTAGATTCTGAAGGTGGAACGTTGAGCCAGGGATTTATTTCGAGTGAAAGACTTCAATCAGGCTTTTACCTTTTGAGGTTTGACTTTCTCTGGATCAACACTATAGGGTACTAGGTGGAACAATAGAGAGTCATAGGCTGAACTGAATGGATGAATGTTTTTTTTTTCTTTATTTTTTTTAGAATTATAAACTATAACAAAGAGCTCACAGTCTGCCATTAATATTTCGGTGCACTTACCGCATGGCTCTCAGGGCAACACGGTATGCCAGGTCCGAATCGTGTGGAAGTAAAGCTGTGAACAGGAAGCGTGCAAACGTGTGCATGGGGACACTCTCCCGGTAGATTACTTCTCCAAATCCGCTAAATGGACCACCTGGGGGAAAGAACGGATCAGTATTTTAGGCATACAGGCCGCTGCCACAGAGCCAACAATATTTGGACTCTGCCGTAACATGCCACTAACCTTCTAAGAGTAACATGGCCTGCTTCCTCAGCACCTGCACAAGCCTCTCCCCCATGTCCAGCGTTCCCAGAAGGCCAATGATCTGCTCTTCACTTCTCACTAGTTTGTCTTGGGCATAGAGGCCTTCAGGCATTGCTCGCTGCTGTCCTAGGCCCATGAGAGCCACTTCCAGCGCCAGACAGAGAAGGGATTCTCCTGAGGGGAAACCTCCAGGTACAGGGACGTGCTGGTACATTACTTTCCTCTGCTCTCCACCAAGCTCTAAAAATACAAAAGAGGACAGAACATCGTATTAATAAAAGTTACACAAGCTAGTTCTCATGGGCTATACCAGTGTTTCTCCAGCTGTTGCAAAACTACAACTCCCAGTATGCCCAGACAGCCGAAGGCTGTCTGGGCATGCTGTTAGTTGTAGTTTTGCAACAGCTGGAGGCACCCCTGGTTGGGAAACACTGACCTATACTATATACTACTATATAGTCCAACATGCTGGGAGTTGTACTTTTTGCAACAGCTGGAGGCACCCCTGGTTGGGAAACACTGACCTTTACTATATACTACTATATAATCCAACATGCCGGGAGTTGTAGTTTTGCAACAGCTGGAGGCACCCCTGGTTGGGAAACACTGACCTTTACTATATACTACTATATAGGCCAACATGCTGAGAGTTGTAGTTTTGCAACAGCTGGAGGCACCCCTGGTTGGGAAACACTGACCTTTACTATATACTACTATATAATACAACATGCTGAGAGTTGTAGTTTTGCAACAGCTGGAGGCACCCCTGGTAGGGAAACACTGACCTTTACTATATACTACTATATAATACAACATGCCGGGAGTTGTAGTTTTGCAAAAGCTGGAGGCACCCCTGGTTGGGAAACACTGACCTATACTATATACTACTATATAGTCCAACATGCTGAGAGTTGTAGTTTTCGTTTGTGGCAGCTGCTGAGCCACAGGCTGTATCAGGGCATGCTGGGAGTTGTAGTTTGTAACTTACTGCAACTCCCGAAATAAAAAAATGTAAAAAAAAAAAGTCACATCAAAACAATAAAATGGTCCTGTTAAAAACTACAGATCGGGGCGCAAAAAATTTGCCCTCATACAGGCCCGTATAAGGAGAAATAAAAAGGTTATAGGGGTCAGAATAGGACAAACTTTCCCCTGCATATGTGTATCCTGTGATGTTACGCATATATAATTAATAATGCAAATTAGCATGGCCGGTATTTTACTGGCACAGCCATTGTTTTGGCCGCCCTGCCAGTATTTTTATATTATATTAATCCAACCAATCCTCCAACTCCCAGAATGCTGCACTATAACCTATATCAGTGTTTCCCAACCAGAAAGGCAAAAGCTGTCCGGGCATGCTGGGGGTTGTAGTCTTGCAACAGCTGGAGGCATGCTGGTTGGGAAACCCTGCACTACAAAATCATGGTCCAGTCTAATAGGCCATTCAGGAGTCTAGGAGAGCTGGGTAGTAGCCTACGGCTGTTCAGACATGCTGGAAGTTGTAGTTTTACAACAGCTGGAGGCGCCCTGGTTGGGTAACACTGGGCTATCCAGTCACTAGCCGCTCCCCATGAGCTTCACAGTACACACTGGACACAGTCACTAGCAGTACACACCTAGGTAAGGAGGTGGTCCTTCATCCTCCGGCAGACTCGCCTCCAAGAACGTCCTACACAGACAACCAATGGGATCCAGCGGATGGCCAATCCATCCCTCCAGATTAGTGAGAGTCGTACTGCCCTTCATCTGAAGTTCTGTCAGAATTGAAAAAAATAAATAAAAATGTGAGTTGACACAAACCCATTGATTCTCCTCCACCCCATCATGCAAGTTTCCACCATCTGACCTCCTCTCCGCCTCACCTTTCCTCTGCTGCTTCAATCCCTCCATCTGGTGTTGGCGTTGCAGCCTCATGGTGTTAACCACAGAGACTGCTAGCCTCAGAGCTTGGACCGGATACCCGTGTGATCTCAGGGCATCAACACGGGCACATGCTACTGGAAAGTGGTCTCCAAGCCAGAGCGGGCGGCCTTGGGGGTCATAGGACAACTTGTCAGTGTTGCACTTTACACTTGTTCCTGGAGCACTGGTATCTCCATTTAGGACCCGTTGTAAGTGGGGGTCATTCCAACGCAGTTCTCCTGCCTTAAGGGCCCTGGCGAAAACCGTCTGACGGGGAGCAATGACTGGAAAGAAAGATAACGTGGAGGTTTAGGCATCTGCTATGGTAATATGGCAAAAAAAGAAAAAAAATGCATAAAATTTATATAATATATATATATATTATATATATATATTATATATTATATATTATATATATATATATATATATATATATATATATATATATATATATATATATATATATATATATATATATATATATACACACACACACACAAATCATAATGTCGCAGTATCTTATAATAACCTTTTTTATTGGACTAACAGGATTTTGTAGAGAAGCTTTCGGGATTCCTCCCTTTATCAAGTCCAAAGCAAATCACTGGACTAATACAGCTACTCAAATTTACTATATCTATATCAATATTACATTTGAGTAGCTGTATTAGTCCAGTGATGCAGATGCAAATCATAAAATGTTGCAGTATCTTGTAATACCTTTTTTTTTATTGGACTAACAGCATTTTATTTTGGACTTGATAAAGGGAGGAATCCCGAAAGCTTGTCTCTACAAAATCCTGTTAGTCCAATAAAAAAGGTTATTACAAGATACTGCAACATTTTATGATCTCTCTCTATATCTATCTATCTATCTACACAAAGACATAGATGAAACATGAGTATATAGATAAAACATGAAAAGCTATACAGCTCCATGTTGGCTCCTGCACCCCACCCACCTCTATTTAGGTGTATATAAGGTGCCTTGGAAGTTTCAGACCTTGCAATGTCTGCTGTACTGTTCACACAGAGGCATATTCACAGTGTAGGGTCCGTCCCAGAATGAGGTCACCTTATCGCGGTGGGACGGTACACGCTATTTGGCGCCAAAATTGCAAGCTAAGTACCTCATAATTTCATAGTTCATCTATTGCATTACAGCTGTATAGCTTTTCATGTTCTATCTATATACTCATGTTTCATCTATATACTCATGTTTCATCTATATCTTTGTGCTAGCAGTGTGCTGCTGTATTCTCCTGTTGCTGTATATTTAGCCCAGCAGCCTGCACCTGCAAGCCAGGTTTTTACAATAGTTTGGATTAATAGTGCTAGCCAACTTATTCTTTGGATAGATTATATATATATATATATTTATTTATTATAATATAAATGAGGCCACCTCCCCGTGGTGGATGGGGGACACGTTTTGATCAAAAAGTGCACTAAGAGCCTACATTTTTTGACCAATGTGTGCTGCTGCAATCCTTTTTTTTGTATAATATACATATATATTTTTTTTATTTAATACTCTCAAAAGTAAGTATGACTGGGTCTCACAAAATCCCATGAGACTGGGAAACATCATAGTCACATGAGTTATGCCATTCTTTAGTCATACCTTGGCCTCCACCAGAGCTCTGGGGCAGAATTTGTGCCCCTGGACCATCCAAAGAATAGTTTCCTTCCTCCAGGGGACAGATGTCCATGGCGTTCCACCTTCGTAGCAGGTCCAGCCATGACTCCCTTTCTTCTGTACGGCAGTGAGGACTGAGCACCACACACACCCAAAGGGCACCTGTCAGTTAAAGAAGGCACCAAAAAGGTGGTCACAATGGGGTCCGAATCATCTCCCAGCTTGTGTCTTTGTTCAAGAACAAGTCACTTACCCAACTCATCCCAAAGCTGACGACATTTATCAGTCATTCCGGCTCCCTGTTGGCGCCAAAGAGCCAACCTGGGGTCCTCCAAGAACTGCTCAGTCATCAGGATAAGCATCCGGGCACCATTGGAGTCTCGCATCCGCAGCATTTCCCGCACCTAGAGAGACAGGACCCAGATGGTTTAGAGCAGTGGTCTTTAACCTGCGGACCTCCAGATGTTGCAAAACTACAACTCCCAGCATGCCCGGACAGCCATCGGCTGTCCGGGCATGCTGGGAGTTGTAGTTTTACAACATCTGGAGGTCCGCAGTTTGAGGACCACAGGTTTAGAGGATATAGGGCTGAATATACAGGGCGGGATACATCATAAAGCTGGAGAGCTTCAGTCACCTTGCTGAACATAGACTGCAGCTGCTTGCTCGCTCCATAGTATCCACCATTAGACAGAAGCTGCTTCACTTGCTCCTGAATCTGCTCCTCATCCAGATGCCAACAGTTGTCATCCTCGCGCCCTGCACCAGCCGTGGGGTCTGGGGCTCCTGAAAGCAAAAAGGAATAAAAAGACATGTTAATGGCTGACGCCATCAGGGCATGCTGGAACTGACATCACCTAAGAAATAGACCACATGATACTATGATGTATCAAAGTGTTACAAACTTTATTGATTAAAAGACAGAAAAAAAAAAAAATAAAAAAAAAAAGGGACACTTATACAAACACATATAAAAGGAGTATATACTAACGGCACGGCTAGTATCGCAAACAGAAAAATGGAGGGGTGTTCTCTAAGGCACTTTGGTTGTACAGGCTCCGTTAGATATCACAAAAGTAAGTATGCTGGACTAATACCATGAAAAAAACAGCAAAATGACTGAAAATATATAAAGCTACCTGCCCACATCAACATGCTAGTAATGAAAAGGAATGAACTGTGCACCTAGTGGGGAGACACCTTACCTCCAGCAGGGCTGGAGGTGAGGTGTCTCCCCAATAGGTGCACAGCGGGGCTGGAGGTGAGGTGTCTCCCCAATAGGTGCACAGCGGGGCTGGAGGTGAGGTGTCTCCCCAATAGGTGCACAGTTCACAGCGGGGCTAAAGGTGAGGCGTCTACCCACTAGGTGCACAGTTCACAGCGGGGCTGGAGGTAAGGTGTCTCCCCCACTAGGTGCACAGTTCACAGCAGGGCTGGAGGCGAGGTGTCTCCCCACAGTTCCTGGAGCAGGGCTGGAGTTGAGGTGTCTCCCCAATAGGTGCACAGTTCACAGCGGGGCTGGAGGCGAGATGTCTCCCCACTAGGTGCACAGTTCCTGGAGCGGGGCTGGAGGTGAGGCGTCTCCCCACTAGGTGCACAGTTCACAGCAGGGCTGGAGGTGAGGCATCTCCCCACTAGGTGCACAGTTCACAGCAGGGCTGGAGGTGAGGCATCTCCCCACTAGGTGCACAGTTCACAGCAGGGCTGGAGGTGAGGCATCTCCCCACTAGGTGCACAGTTCACAGCAGGGCTGGAGGTGAGGCATCTCCCCACTAGGTGCACAGTTCACAGCAGGGCTGGAGGTGAGGCATCTCCCCACTAGGTGCACAGTTCACAGCAGGGCTGGAGGTGAGGCATCTCCCCACTAGGTGCACAGTTCACAGCAGGGCTGGAGGTGAGGCATCTCCCCACTAGGTGCACAGTTCACAGCGGGGCTGGAGGAGAGATGTCTCCCCACTAGGTGCACAGTTCACAGCGGGGCTGGAGGTGAGGTGTCTCCCCACTAGGTGCACAGTTCACAGCGGGGCTGGAGGTGAGGTGTCTCCCCAATAGGTGCACAGTTCACAGCGGGGCTGGAGGTGAGGTGTCTCCCCACTAGGTGCACAGTTCACAGCGGGGCTGGAGGTGAGGTGTCTCCCCACTAGGTGCACAGTTCATTTCTTCCATTACTAGCATGATGATTTGGACAGGTAGCTCTATATATTTTCAGTCATTTTGCTGTTTTCTTTCATGGTATTATCCCTGCATTCTTACTTTTGTGATATCTAACTGAGCATGTACAACCAAAGTGCCTTGGAGTACACCCCTCCATTTTTCTGTTTGTGATGCTAGCCGTGCTTTAAAAAAAGGGTACTCCGGTGGAATTTTTTATTTTTTTAAATCAACTGCTTCCAGAAAGTTAAACAGATTTGTAAATTACTTCTATTTAAAAAATCATAACCCTTCCAGTACTTATTAGATGCTGAATACTACAGAGGAAGTTATTTTCTTTTTGGAACACAGAGCTCTCTGGCGACATCACGAGCACAGTGCTCTCTGCTGACACCTTTCAAGAACTGTCCAGAGTAGTAGAAAATCCCCATAGGAAACATATGCTGCTCTGGACAGTTCCTAAAATGGACAGAGATGTCAGCAGAGAGCACTGTGCTTGTGATATCAGCAGAGAGCTCTGTGTTCCAAAAAGAAAAGATTTCCTCTGTAGTATTCAGCAGCTAATAAGTTCTGGAAAGATTAAGATTTTTTTCATAGAAGTCATTTACTAATCTGTTTAACTTTCTGGCCCCAGTCGATGTAGCTCGTAGTTTTAAAGTCTCAGTAAGGTGCATTTTAATCCAAAGCAGATGCTTCTCCATCTTACCATGAACCCTGTTGATCTCTGACCCCAGCTGCAGGATCTCATCCGCCAGTCGCTGGGCTGTGGGCAGCACTTCTGTGTGATGCTCGCTGATCAGATACTGGACAAATTTCTGCAACTGATCCCGGTTCATTTGGGAAAGGGTCTCAGAGATGGGCAGCCGCAGCTCCACGGTCCGTGCCCGCCGGATGCGATGCAGGGACAGCGCCACCACGTGAGCACAGTAGAAAATGTCTCTGTTCTCGCAGCCACAGCTGACAGACGTGATCTTGCACCGGTCGAAACTAATGGACACTTGGTAGGTTCTCTCGGGCTCTCCTGGTTCTGTGACTGATCCGCTGAGGTGAAAGCCTGGAATAACAGAGCAAAGTTAAATGACCATAGATGTTGCAACCCAGCTTTCCCAAACCCCTGAATGGCAAAATTTACTTAAAGGGGTTATCCAGGAAATTTTTTTTATTTTTTTTTTTGGCCACCCTGTTGGTATTTTTATATTAAAAGGGTTATCCAGGAAAAAAAAAATTTTTTATATATATCAACTGGCTCCAGAAAGTTAAACAGTTTTGTAAATTACTTCTATTAAAAAAAAAAAATCTTAATCCTTTAAGTACTTATGAGCTTCTGAAGTTAAGGTTGTTCTTTTCTGTCTAAGTGCTCTCTGATGACACCTGTCTTGGGAACCGCCCAGTTTAGAAGAGGTTTGTTAGGGGGATTTGCTTCTAAACTGGGCGTTTCCCGAGACACGTGTCATCAGAGAGCACTTAGACAGAAAAGGACAACCTTAATCCTTTCAGTACTTATGAGCTTCTGAAGTTAAGATTTTTTAAGATTAGATTAATTAGATTAGATTGATTAGATTAATTAGATTAGATTAATTAGATTAGATTGGTTAGATTAATTAGATTAGATTGATTAGATTAATTAGATTAATTAGATTAATTAGATTAATTAGATTAATTAGATTAATTAGATTAATTAGATTAATTAGATTAGATTGATTAGATTGATTAGATTGATTAGATTGATTAGATTAGATTGATTAGATTAGATAGATTAGATTAGATTAATTAGATTAATTAGATTAATTAGATTAATTAGATTAATTAGATTAATTAGATTAATTAGATTAATTAGATAGATAAATAAAAAATTTAAAATATATTATATATATTTTTTATGTCTTTTCCTGTATAACCCCTATAAATCAAGCAAGGATATAGGAAGGGGAGTAATATTGAGTTAGAAGCCAACCTCAATATGTTTGTATATATTATTGTTTATAGTCCATGCCAGCGTTTTTCCACCCAGGTGCCTCCAGCTGTTGCGAAACTACAATTCCAAGCATGCTGGGAGATGTTGTTTAGCAACAATTGATGGCACCCTGGTTGGGAAACCGTGATTATAGTCTACTGTAGTGTTTCCCTACGACTTCCAACATGCCCGACACCCTTTGGCATGCAAAACTGCAATTCTCATTATGCCCTAACAGCTTGGACTTAAAAAATACCAATCCCGGCATGTTTAGACAGCCTACAGCTTGCAAAATGATAACACCCAGCATGCCTAGAAAAGCCGACAGCTTGCAAAATTACAACTCCCACCATGCCCGGACATCTTGCAAAACTACAACTCCCAGCATGCCCAGAAAGCCTACAATTACAGTAATATAGTCCCAAATATTAAGGACATATTCACACAGATCACATGTTTCTGCCCCATTGTTAAAAATTTTTTCTCTTTATGCATATGAACTGGGTTGCCCAACGCCATTCACCCGGATTGGACGACAAAAATTGAGGCGAAAATTTGGGGAAAATCTGACCCATGTGAACACCGCTTTAGTGGTCCTAATGCTTACAGACACGTACACACACACACATATAGGGGGAGATTTATCAAAACCTGTCCAGAAAAGTTGCCCAGTTGCCCATAGCAACCAATCAGATCTCTTCTTTCATTTTTAACAAGGCCTCTGCAAAATGAAAGAAGCAATCTGATTGGTTGCTATGGGCAACTGGACAACTTTCCCTCTGGACAGGTTTTGATAAATCTCCCCCATAGAGAACACTATTTTCCAACTAGGATGCCTTCAGCTGTTGCAAAACTACAACTCCCAGCCTGCCCGGACAGCCAACGGCTGTCCGGGCATGCTGGGAGTTGTAGTTTTGCAACAGCTGGAGGCACCCCTGGTTGGGAAACACCGACCTATACTATATAGTCCAACATGCTGGGAGTTGTAGTTTTCATTTGGGGCAGCTGCTGAGCCACAGGCTGTATCAGGGCATGCTGGGAGTTGTAGTTGTAACTAACTGCAACTCCCGAATTTAATTTAAAAAAAACTAAGTGATCAAAAACGCAAAAAATGAGCCCTCATTTTCTTCTGGACCGGTTTTGATAAATCTCCCCCATAGAGAACACTATTTCCCCAACTAGGGCGCCTTCAGCTGTTGCAAAACTACAACTCCCAGCCTGCCCGGACATGCTGGGAGTTGTAGTTTTGCAACAGCTGGAGGCATGCTAGTTGGGAAACACTTTCTATAAACATGCAACTCCTGTGGGCACCATAAATCCCATGGTTGACCATCACTGATATAGGCCAATCCCCTATACCAGACAGCAGAGTTAATAGCCATATAGCAGTAGTGGGGGGGGGGGGGGTCAGGACTACGCTTCCCATCTGTTCACCCCCCTCCTTTAACCCAATTCTACAAAGGGGCGGGGCCGGACAACAAGGAGATGTAACCCCGACATGCATGGGTTATTCTCAATGGAGTGGGTGGACCATGGCAAAGAGAGGAATGGTTACACGATACAGGACTGAGATCTCTCAATTTGATTCAGCCCTAGTACATAAAAAAAAAAAAAAAATAATAAATTATATATATATATATATATATATATATATATATATATATATATATATATATATATATATATATACACACACACACACACACATACACAGAGAGAGAGATAAAATATATATATATATATATATATATATATATATATATATATATATATATATATATATATATATTATATATTTTTTTTTTTATTTATTTATTTATTTTTTTTTAAACACCCCACCCCCCACCCCCAGTAGTTGATAAGCTGGAAACACAAGCCCTGAATAGGCCCCATTCACAGGCCGCAGGTCCCGGACGGTCAGGACATGTGTGGGCTCCGTGACGCATGACGCCGGCCCCAGTATCAGCCTCACATTGTCCCCGTCACACGCCTCAGGCCCCTCTCTGTCAATGACACTTTTATCTGCTGTGTACAAAATAACAATCACCCAGAGAGATGAGAAGAAAAGGGATGGGATGAGGGTGTCCCTGGGGGCTTCAGAGGAAAGACAAAAAAATAAAATAAAAAAAAAAGAGAGAGAGAGAAGAGAAGAAGGATTAGCCATTCCAGGCTGATATCCTAATAAAAGTAGGGGAGGGCTCCGCATACGAAAACTGAGGCATTCAACATAAACCGATCCCTGGTTGAGTGTTAAAAAAAAGAAAAAAAAATGTTCAGGTTGGGACGCAGCCCTGGCACATGTATGGGCGTGCTAGGAAGTGCCCGTTCTCCGCTGCACGGGCAGCAAGTCCGGACAAGCTGCGGATCTCAGGCCATTGACTCACACAGGGACAAAAGCAAAAATAAATAAAATAAATGGATCATAAATAGAAGCCGTGTCACCAGCTGTCACCTACATTACATGTGAGGTGTGGACCGCGCTCGTCCTTACACCGGGGCACGTCACTCCTGGGGCTCCATGGGGCTGCACCCCGGGGCGCACAATGCAGCCCATACAGTACACACAGAGCCTGGCACCTGCTTCAAAAGGAATCCTGTTTGTAGTAACAATAATTCAGTTAAACCTGATTTGCAAGACCAGGCTGCGCCCCCCCCCCCCCTTTCCTTCCCTGAGGACACAACACCGACACCCTGCGCTCATTGTGCACCGCATAATAGACAAGCCCCGCAGTGGCCTGCACACTCACCGACTTGTAGTACTCTCTGCACGGCCCCCGACTGCAGCAGCTGAAGCCCCCGGTTAAAGGGGACCCTGGAGTCTCTCTCGCCTTCCGGAGGGTGATAGCCTAGGGAGGAATACATACAGATCTCCTTCTCGCTGCGCGGGAAGGACCAGAATACTATACGCTTCTGGACCGGCTCTGGGACGCGGGAAAACCGTTCTTCTACCTGCAAAAATTAAAATTATTAAATTTAAAGACTTAATTAGAAATTTATTTAAATTTTTTTTTTTATAAAAGATATTCTTTATTTATATCTATACACACTCACTAATTGTTATATACATTTTTCATAATAACATTGACTCTAGATGGCGCAGTCACATAGCAGTAAAGCCAACACGAAGATACAACATTATAGCATTATACAATTCAAATTTGTTTTGCACAGTTCCAGATTATTATAATTATTTTAAACTGTATATTTTTATTTAAAGTGTATCAATAGGAGACACAAACAACAACACAAGCAGGGGAAACAGGCCCCGCAACGCAGGTCGACAATAAGTATGGAGCGCATAAAATACCAGTTCCAGATTATTATAGTTGAATGCGCTGACAACAAAATCGCACAAAAATTATTAATGGAAATCAAATTTATCAACCCTGTAAGTCTGGATATGGAGTCAGACTCAAAATCAAAGTGGAAAACCGCACTACAGGCTGATCCAACTTTATGTAATGTCCTTAAAACAAGTCACAATGAGGCTCAGCAGTGTGTGTGGCCTCCACGTGCCCGTATGACCTCCCTACAATGCCTGGGCATGCTCCTGATGAGGTGGAGGATGGTCTCCTGAGGGATGTACTCCCAGACCTGGACTAAAGCATCCGCCAACTCCTGGACAGTCTGTGGTGGATGGAGCGAGACATGATGTCCCAGATGTGCTCAATTGGATTCAGGTCTGGGGAACGGGCGGGCCAGTCCATAGCATCCAGGGCCAACCGTACCAGCATATGGTCTCACAAGGGGTCTGAGGATCTCACCTGCACATTTGTGGCACATGCACATTTATGGCCTGCTGGATGTCATTTTGCAGGGCTCTGGTGGTGCTCCTCCTTGCACAAAGGCAGAGGTAGCAGTCCTGCTGCTGGGTTGTTGCCCTCCTACGGCCTCTTCCACATCTCCTGATGTACTGGCCTGTCTCCTGGTAGCGCCTCCATGCTCTGGACACTACGCTGACAGACACAGCAAACCTTCTTGCCACAGCTCGCATTGATGTGCCATCCTGGATGAACTGCACTACCTGAGCCACTTGTGTGGGTTGTAGACACTGCCTCATGCTACCACTAGAGTGAAAGCACCGCCAGCATTCAAAAAGAGACCAAAACATCAGCCAGGAAGCATAGGAACTGAGAAGTGGTCTGTGGTCACCACCTGCAGAACAACTCCTTTATTGGGAGTGTCTTGCTAATTGCCTATAATTTCCACCTGTTGTCTGTTCCATTTGCACAACAGCATGTGAAATTGATTGTCAGTGTTCTTCCTGAGTGGACAGTGGGATTTCACTGAAGTGTCATTGACTTGGAGTTACATTGTGTTATTTAAGTGTTCACTTTATGTTTTTTTGAGCAGTGTATAACATTTTAAATTACGTTAGGGTGTTATATTGCACAGTAAATTACGTTAATCTTTCACAATAATATGGACTCTAGAGGGCGTCCTCACTTCCGTATCCGAGACACATGGTGGGAAAGTCAACACAAAATGCTACATATGGATCATTAAGTTACATAAGTTCATTTTACAGGTTATTCAGATTCATTCAGTTCCAGATTAGGGAAACTATGTATAACTAACTTTCTAAAATAAAATTATTTTTTACAATAATCTGGACTCTAGAGGGCGCCCTCACATACATATCTAAAACACATTGCTATCTAAAGCAGCGTTTCCCAATGAGTGTGCCTCCAGCTGTCCGGGCATGCTGGAAGTTGTAGTTTTGCAACAGCTGGAGGCACACTCATTGGGAAACACTGCACTAGCGAATAGGTTATGAAGTTTTACAAGATAATTATCATAGCTATAGGGCAGCTATATACAACTTATTTCCTGGAAAAAAAAAAAAAATTTCTTTTTCCCAATATTATGGACTCTAGAGGGCGCTCTCACACAAACATGGTAGTGAAGTCAATGAAAAGAGGCGGATGACAAAAAAATAAAATAAAAATCAATGCCAATATACAAGGCATTGCTCATGTGTTATAAAGAAGTCAATAAGTCAGTAAAACAGAAAGATGAGGGGCGGACGTTTAATAAAGCGCCGCTTATTAGTGTCCAGCGTTCCATAGGCTTATTGATTGTGACATCCAGGATCCCAGGTTAACCCTAGAATGACAGGTTCCTATAAGCAGGGCCCCTGATCCTGTATAGGATATAAGCCACATTAGAGTCTATTAGAGGAGCCGTACATGTTTATGAGCCGGCGTAGCCACGAGTGACAGGCGACACTCCCCGCGGTGATGGCATCTCGTGCGGTATTTAGGGAAAGGGTGGATGTAGTATGAGGAAGTGATGAGGTCACGCTGATACTATGATGCACCGGAGCAAAAAATAGACACACACACCTGCTGGGATATAGGGCTATACTGTATACAGCTGAGAGATAACAACAAATATATAAGCTGTATCTATACTGTATACAGCTGAGAGAATATATATGTGGTAATATACACCAGTATCTATACCGTATACATAATATACACCAGTATCTATACCGTATACATAATATACACCAGTATCTATACCGTCTATACTGTATACAGCTGAGAGAATATATATATGTTGTAATATACACCAGTATCTATACCGTATACATAATATACACCAGTATCTATACCGTATACATAATATACACCAGTATCTATACCGTCTATACTGTATACAGCTGAGACAAATATATAAGCTGTATCTATACTGTATACAGCTAAGAGATAACAACAAATATATAAGCTGTATCTATACTGTATACAGCTGAGAGAATATATATGTGGTAATATACACCAGTATCTATACCGTATACATAATATACACCAGTATCTATACCGTATACATAATATACACCAGTATCTATACCGTCTATACTGTATACAGCTGAGACATAAATATATAAGCTGTATCTATACTGTATACAGCTGAGAGAATATATATGTTGTAATATACACCAGTATCTATACCGTCTATACTGTATACAGCTGAGACATAAATATATAAGCTGTATCTATACTGTATACAGCTGAGAGAATATATATGTTGTAATATACACCAGTATCTATACCGTCTATACTGTATACAGCTGAGACATAAATATATAAGCTGTATCTATACTGTATACAGCTGAGAGAATATATATGTTGTAATATACACCAGTATCTATACCGTATACATAATATACACCAGTATCTATACCGTCTATACAGTATACAGATGAGAGATAATATATAAGCTGTAATATACACCAGTATCTATACCGTATACATAATATACACCAGTATCTATACCGTCTATATCATATACACCACTATCTATACCGTATACATAATATACACCAGTATCTATACCGTATACATAATATACACCAGTATCTATACCGTCTATACTGTATACAGCTGAGAGATAATATATAAGCTGTAATATACACCAGTATCTATACCGTATACATAATATACACCAGTATCTATACCGTATACATAATATACACCAGTATCTATACCGTATACATAATATACACCAGTATCTATACCGTCTATATCATATACACCACTATCTATACCGTCTATATCATATACACCAGTATCTATGCCGTCTATATCATATACACCACTATCTATACCGTCTATATCATATACACCAGTATCTATACCGTCTATATCATATACACCAGTATCTATACCGTCTATATCATATACACCACTATCTATACCGTCTATATCATATACACCACTATCTATACCGTCTATATCATATACACCACTATCTATACCGTCTATATCATATACACCAGTATATATGCCGTCTATATCATATACACCAGTATCTATACCGTCTATATCATATACACCAGTATCTATGCCGTCTATATCATATACACCAGTATCTATACCGTCTATATCATATACACCAGTATCTATACCGTCTATATCATATACACCAGTATCTATACCGTCTATATCATATACACCAGTATTCTGTAAATATTATTGATTCTATGTCATTTGTAGTAGGTGTACAGTTATTATATAGCATATGCTGCCACAATATATATGTGCGCGTGTATATAGAATATGTATTAATAAACATTTGATGTTGGAGGATGTATATTACAATACCTACAATTGTAGATATAGAGTGTCTGGCCTGTGTATACAGTCAATACTGATCATGTCTGTGTATGAAGTATATACAGCCTGTTGTGTACATGATATACATTGTAACTATAAAGACACATGTATATAGTCTCTATACTGATAATGTACAGTGTATACATTATATATGGCCTGTACATTATATACATAGTAACTATAAAGACACGTGTATATAGTCTATACTGATAATGTACAGTGTATACATTATATATGGCCTGTACATTATATACATAGTAACTATAAAGACACGTGTATATAGTCTCTATACTGATAATGTACAGTGTATACATAATATATGGCCTGTACATTATATACATTGTAACTATAAAGACACGTGTGTATATAGTCTATACTGATAATGTACAGTGTATACATTATATATGGCCTGTACATGATATACATTGTAACTATAAAGACACATGTGTATATAGTCTCTATACTGATAATGTGCAGTGTATACATTATATATGGCCTGTACATTATATACATTGTAACTATAAAGACACGTGTATATAGTCTATACTGATAATGTACAGTGTATACATTATATATGGCCTGTACATTATATACATTGTAACTATAAAGACACACGTGTATATAGTCTCTATACTGATAATGTGCGGTGTATACATTATATATGGCCTGTACATTATATACATTGTAACTATAAAGACACACGTGTATATAGTCTCTATACTGATAATGTGCAGTGTATACATAATATATGGCCTGTACATTATATACATTGTAACTATAAAGACACGTGTATATAGTCTCTATACTGATAATGTGCAGTGTATACATTATATATGGCCTGTACATTATATACATAGTAACTATAAAGACACATGTGTATATAGTCTCTATACTGATAATGTACAGTGTATACATTATATATGGCCTGTACATTATATACACATTGTAACTATAAAGACACATGTGTATATAGTCTCTATACTGATAATGTGCAGTGTATACATTATATATGGCCTGTACATTATATACATTGTAACTATAAAGACACGTGTATATAGTCTATACTGATAATGTGCAGTGTATACATTATATATGGCCTGTACATTATATACATTGTAACTATAAAGACACGTGTATATAGTCTATACTGATAATGTACAGTGTATACATTATATATGGCCTGTACATTATATACATTGTAACTATAAAGACACGTGTATATAGTCTATACTGATAATGTACAGTGTATACATTATATATGACCTGTACATTATATACATTGTAACTATAAAGACACGTGTATATAGTCTATACTGATAATGTACAGTGTATACATTATATATGGCCTGTACATTATATACATTGTAACTATAAAGACACGTGTATATAGTCTCTATACTGATAATGTGCAGTGTATACATTATATATGGCCTGTACATTATATACATTGTAACTATAAAGACACACGTGTATATAGTCTCTATACTGATAATGTACAGTGTATACATTATATATGGCCTGTACATTATATACATTGTAACTATAAAGACACACGTGTATATAGTCTCTATACTGATAATGTACAGTGTATACATTATATATGGCCTGTACATTATATACATTGTAACTATAAAGACACGTGTATATAGTCTCTATACTGATAATGTACAGTGTATACATTATATATGGCCTGTACATTATATACATTGTAACTATAAAGACACATGTGTATATAGTCTATACTGATAATGTACAGTGTATACATTATATATGGCCTGTACATTATATACATTGTAACTATAAAGACACGTGTATATAGTCTATACTGATAATGTACAGTGTATACATTATATATGGCCTGTACATTATATACATTGTAACTATAAAGACACGTGTATATAGTCTATACTGATAATGTACAGTGTATACATTATATATGGCCTGTACATTATATACATAGTAACTATAAAGACACATGTGTATATAGTCTCTATACTGATAATGTACAGTGTATACATTATATATGGCCTGTACATTATATACATTGTAACTATAAAGACACGTGTATATAGTCTCTATACTGATAATGTACAGTGTATACATAATATATGGCCTGTACATTATATACATTGTAACTATAAAGACACGTGTGTATATAGTCTATACTGATAATGTACAGTGTATACATTATATATGGCCTGTACATTATATACATTGTAACTATAAAGACACGTGTATATAGTCTCTATACTGATAATGTGCAGTGTATACATTATATATGGCCTGTACATTATATACATTGTAACTATAAAGACACACGTGTATATAGTCTCTATACTGATAATGTACAGTGTATACATTATATATGGCCTGTACATTATATACATTGTAACTATAAAGACACGTGTATATAGTCTCTATACTGATAATGTACAGTGTATACATTATATATGGCCTGTACATTATATACATTGTAACTATAAAGACACACGTGTATATAGTCTCTATACTGATAATGTACAGTGTATACATTATATATGGCCTGTACATTATATACATTGTAACTATAAAGACACGTGTATATAGTCTATACTGATAATGTACAGTGTATACATTATATATGGCCTGTACATTATATACATTGTAACTATAAAGACACGTGTATATAGTCTATACTGATAATGTACAGTGTATACATTATATATGGCCTGTACATTATATACATTGTAACTATAAAGACACGTGTATATAGTCTATACTGATAATGTACAGTGTATACATTATATATGGCCTGTACATTATATACATTGTAACTATAAAGACACGTGTATATAGTCTCTATACTGATAATGTGCAGTGTATACATTATAGTATGGCTGTACATTATATACATTGTAACTATAAAGACACACGTGTATATAGTCTCTATACTGATAATGTACAGTGTATACATTATATATGGCCTGTACATTATATACATTGTAACTATAAAGACACACGTGTATATAGTCTCTATACTGATAATGTACAGTGTATACATTATATATGACCTGTACATTATATACATTGTAACTATAAAGACACGTGTATATAGTCTATACTGATAATGTACAGTGTATACATTATATATGGCCTGTACATTATATACATTGTAACTATAAAGACACATGTGTATATAGTCTCTATACTGATAATGTACAGTGTATACATAATATATGGCCTGTACATTATATACATTGTAACTATAAAGACACGTGTATATAGTCTCTATACTGATAATGTACAGTGTATACATTATATATGGCCTGTACATTATATACATTGTAACTATAAAGACACGTGTATATAGTCTATACTGATAATGTACAGTGTATACATAATATATGGCCTGTACATTATATACATTGTAACTATAAAGACACGTGTATATAGTCTCTATACTGATAATGTACAGTGTATACATTATATATGGCCTGTACATTATATACATTGTAACTATAAAGACACGTGTATATAGTCTCTATACTGATAATGTACAGTGTATACATTATATATGGCCTGTACATTATATACATTGTAACTATAAAGACACACGTGTATATAGTCTCTATACTGATAATGTACAGTGTATACATTATATATGGCCTGTACATTATATACATTGTAACTATAAAGACACGTGTGTATATAGTCTATACTGATAATGTACAGTGTATACATTATATATGGCCTGTACATTATATACATTGTAACTATAAAGACACGTGTATATAGTCTCTATACTGATAATGTACAGTGTATACATAATATATGGCCTGTACATTATATACATTGTAACTATAAAGACACATGTGTATATAGTCTATACTGATAATGTACAGTGTATACATTATATATGGCCTGTACATTATATACATTGTAACTATAAAGACACGTGTATATAGTCTATACTGATAATGTACAGTGTATACATTATATATGGCCTGTACATTATATACATTGTAACTATAAAGACACACGTGTATATAGTCTCTATACTGATAATGTACAGTGTATACATTATATATGACCTGTACATTATATACATTGTAACTATAAAGACACGTGTATATAGTCTATACTGATAATGTACAGTGTATACATTATATATGGCCTGTACATTATATACATTGTAACTATAAAGACACACGTGTATATAGTCTCTATACTGATAATGTACAGTGTATACATTATATATGACCTGTACATTATATACATTGTAACTATAAAGACACGTGTATATAGTCTATACTGATAATGTACAGTGTATACATTATATATGGCCTGTACATTATATACATTGTAACTATAAAGACACGTGTATATAGTCTCTATACTGATAATGTACAGTGTATACATTATATATGGCCTGTACATTATATACATAGTACAGATACACAATATATATATATATATATTGATCATGTACATATGGAGGGAGATTTATCAACACCTGTCCAAAGGAAAAGCTGCTGAGTTGGCCATAGCAACCAATCAGATCGCTTGTTTCATTTTGCACAGGCCTTGTTAAAAATGAAAGCAGCGATCTGATTGGTTGCTATGGGCAACTCAGCAGCTTTTCCTCTGGACAGGTTTTGATAAATCTCCCCCATGGTGTATACAGCCTATATACACAATCACAGGATATAACATACAGCTGTATATTTATAAAGTCTCTTTACATATGGTGTATACTATATACACGTGTCTTTATAGTTACTATGTATATAATGTACAGGCCATATATAATGTATACACTGTACATTATCAGTATAGAGACTATATACATGTGTCTTTATAGTTACAATGTATATCATGTACACAACAGGCTGTATATACTTCATACACAGACATGATCAGTATTGACTGTATACACAGGCCAGACACTCTATATCTACAATTGTAGGTATTGTAATATACATCTTCCAACATCAAATGTTTATTAATACATATTCTATATACACGCGCACATATATATTGTGGCAGCATATGCTATATAATAACTGTACACCTACTACAAATGACATAGAATCAATAATATTTACAGAATACTGGTGTATATGATATAGACGGTATAGATACTGGTGTATATGATATAGACGGTATAGATACTGGTGTATATGATATAGACGGTATAGATACTGGTGTATATGATATAGACGGTATAGATAGTGGTGTATATGATATAGACGGTATAGATAGTGGTGTATATGATATAGACGGCATATATACTGGTGTATATGATATAGACGGTATAGATAGTGGTGTATATGATATAGACGGTATAGATACTGGTGTATATGATATAGACGGTATAGATAGTGGTGTATATGATATAGACGGTATAGATACTGGTGTATATGATATAGACGGTATAGATACTGGTGTATATGATATAGACGGTATAGATAGTGGTGTATATGATATAGACGGTATAGATAGTGGTGTATATGATATAGACGGTATAGATAGTGGTGTATATGATATAGACGGTATAGATAGTGGTGTATATGATATAGACGGTATAGATAGTGGTGTATATGATATAGACGGTATAGATAGTGGTGTATATGATATAGACGGTATAGATACTGGTGTATATTATGTATACGGTATAGATAGTGGTGTATATGATATAGACGGTATAGATACTGGTGTATATTATGTATACGGTATAGATACTGGTGTATATTACAGCTTATATATTATCTCTCAGCTGTATACAGTATAGACGGTATAGATACTGGTGTATATTATGTATACGGTATAGATACTGGTGTATATTATGTATACGGTATAGATAGTGGTGTATATGATATAGACGGTATAGATACTGGTGTATATTATGTATACGGTATAGATACTGGTGTATATTATGTATACGGTATAGATACTGGTGTATATTATGTATACGGTATAGATACTGGTGTATATTACAACATATATATTCTCTCAGCTGTATACAGTATAGATACAGCTTATATATTTATGTCTCAGCTGTATACAGTATAGACGGTATAGATACTGGTGTATATTACAACATATATATTCTCTCAGCTGTATACAGTATAGATACAGCTTATATATTTATCTCTCATCTGTATACTGTATAGACGGTATAGATACTGGTGTATATTACAACATATATATTCTCTCAGCTGTATACAGTATAGATACAGCTTATATATTTATGTCTCAGCTGTATACAGTATAGACGGTATAGATACTGGTGTATATTACAACATATATATTCTCTCAGCTGTATACAGTATAGATACAGCTTATATATTTATCTCTCATCTGTATACTGTATAGACGGTATAGATACTGGTGTATATTACAACATATATATTCTCTCAGCTGTATACAGTATAGATACAGCTTATATATTTATGTCTCAGCTGTATACAGTATAGACGGTATAGATACTGGTGTATATTATGTATACGGTATAGATACTGGTGTATATTATGTATACGGTATAGATACTGGTGTATATTACCACATATATATTCTCTCAGCTGTATACAGCCTGTATGGTGTACACATATATCCCAGTATACATCATCCACACACCTACTGGTCCCAGTATACATCATCCACACACCTACTGGACCCAGTATACATCATCCACACACCTACTGGACCAGGTATACATCATCCACACACCTACTGGACCCGGTATACATCATCCACACACCTACTGGACCCGGTATACATCATCCACACACCTACTGGTCCCAGTATACATCATCCACACACCTACTGGTCCCAGTATACATCATCCACACGCATACTGGTCCCAGTATACATCATCCACACGCATACTGGTCCCAGTATACATCATCCACACGCATACTGGTCCCAGTATACATCATCCACACGCATACTGGTCCGAGTATACATCATACACACGCATACTGGTCCCAGTATACATTATACACACATACTGGTCCCAGTATACATTATACACACTATGACACACATACTGGTCCTAGTATACATTATATACACACACATACTGGTCCCAGTATACATTATATACACACTATGACACACATACTGGTCCTAGTATACATTATATATACACACACACACATACTGGTCCCAGTATATATTATATACACACACATACTGGTCCCAGTATACATTATATACACTCTATGACACACATACTGGTCCTCTATGACACACATACTGGTCCCTGTATACATTATATACACTATGACACACATACATTATATACACTATGACACACATACTGGTCCCAGTATACATTATATACACACACATACTGGTCCCAGTATACATTATATACACACACATACTGGTCCCAGTATACATTATATACACTCTATGACACACATACTGGTCCCTGTATACATTATATACACTATGACACACATACATTATATACACTATGACACACATACTGGTCCCAGTATACATTATATACACACACATACTGGTCCCAGTATACATTATATACACACACATACTGGTCCCAGTATACATTATATACACACACATACTGGTCCCAGTATACATTATATACACACACATACTGGTCCCAGTATACATTATATACACACACATACTGGTCCCAGTATACATTATATACACTCTATGACACACATACTGGTCCCTGTATACATTATATACACTATGACACACATACATTATATACACTATGACACACATACATTATATACACTATGACACACATACATTATATACACTATGAACACACATACTGGTCCCAGTATACATTATATACACACACATACTGGTCCCAGTATACATTATATACACACACATACTGGTCCCCAGTATACATTATATACACACACATACTGGTCCCAGTATACATTATATACACACACATACTGGTCCCCAGTATACATTATATACACACACATACTGGTCCCAGTATACATTATATACACACACATACTGGTCCCCAGTATACATTATATACACACACATACTGGTCCCAGTATACATTATATACACACACATACTGGTCCCAGTATACATTATATACACACACATACTGGTCCCAGTATACATTATATACACACACATACTGGTCCCAGTATACATTATATACACACACATACTGGTCCCAGTATACATTATATACACACACATACTGGTCCCAGTATACATTATATACACACACATACTGGTCCCAGTATACATTATATACACACACATACTGGTCCCAGTATACATTATATACACACACATACTGGTCCCTGTATACATTATATACACACACATACTGGTCCCTGTATACATTATATACACACACATACTGGTCCCCTGTATACATTATATACACACACATACTGGTCCCCTGTATACATTATATACACACACATACTGGTCCCTGTATACATTATATACACACACATACTGGTCCCTGTATACAT
>NC_079192.1:28934885-28992385 GCF_029499605.1 Hyla sarda | reverse complement strand
CTTAATATACAGGACTATAATCTACATGTGTATATATATATATATGTCCTTAATATCCAGGACTATAATCTACATGTGTGTAATATATATATATATATGTCCTTAATATCCAGGACTATAATCTACATGTGTATTATATATATGTCCTTAATATACAGGACTATAATCTACATGTGTATTATATATATATGTCCTTAATATACAGGACTATAATCTACATGTGTATTATATATATGTCCTTAATATACAGGACTATAATCTACATGTGTATTATATATATGTCCTTAATATACAGGACTATAATCTACATGTGTATTATATATATGTCCTTAATATCCAGGACTATAATCTACATGTGTATTATATATATGTCCTTAATATACAGGACTATAATCTACATGTGTATTATATATATGTCCTTAATATCCAGGACTATAATCTACATGTGTATTATATATATGTCCTTAATATCCAGGACTATAATCTACATGTGTATTATATATATGTTCTTAATATACAGGACTATAATCTACATGTGTATTATATATATGTCCTTAATATACAGGACTATAATCTATGACAGTTGTTATGGACCAGTGAGCTTAAAGGGGTACTCCGCACCCCTAGACATCTTATCCCCTATCCAAAGGATAGGGGATAAGATGTCAGATCGTGGGGGTCCCGCTGCTGGGAACCCCCGGTATCTCAGCTGCAGCACCCACCTGGACGGCTTCCACCTCACACCGGCAACGCTGGAGGCTTCGGATCCCGACGACAATGGCGGACAACACGACTCCGCCACGTGTGACATCCCGTCCCATGGCCCCTCAATGCAAGTCTATGGGAGGGGGCGTGACGGACCTCCCATAGACTTGCATTGAGGGGGCGGGGCATGACGTCACACGGGGCGGAGTCGTGACGTCACGCTCGTCCGCCATTGTGGTCGGGATCCGAAGCCTCCAGCGTTGCCGGTGTGAGGTGAAAGCCGTCCAGGTGGGTGCTGCAGCTGAGATCCCAGGGGTCCCCAGCAGCGGGACCCCGGCGAACTGACATCTAATCCCCTATCCTTTGGATAGGGGATAAGATGTCTAGGGGTGTGGAGTACCCCTTTAAGTCCAGCCCCTGCCCATGTAAGGGAGCTGTAGCCAATGATCGCTCTCTTGGGTTGCTGCTCTCGTGGATGCCGGACTAGCAGGATGGATCTGTGCAACTTTCAAAGACAATCTAGGCCAGAAACCTGCCGGCCTCAGCCTAAGCTAAACCGTGAGTTAAAATCTCAATCCCCGCTAAAGCTAGTGTGACTACTGGACCGAATCTAAACCCCTAAATCCAATGGATCACCGCAACAATTACCTTCCTAAGCTTCAATAGACTCACGAGGTCCCAACCACTTGTCAAGCTCTGGCGGCCGCCGCCGAAGGTACTTCGGCGCTAGGGCTGCGGGGCACTGAGCTGTCACCATTGACGGCTATGCAGTGCTCGTGGAATCTGCGCAAAAAATGAACATGTTCTTTCTTTGCACGGAACAATTTCAGCGGCGGAAATTCAGCAGTGTGAACGGGTCTCGCGGAGACCCATTCACACTAATGTTAAGTTCACTCCGCAGAATTCCGCTCGCGGAGTTCCGCTTGTGGAATTCCGTGAGAATTCTGTAGTGTGAACATGGCCATAGACTGTTGTATGGACTGTTCCTGTTCATTATTGCCTAAAATCTTCAGTAAAAGTTCCGACAAGTTTCTGCAAATCTTTTCTTCTGAAGTGTGACATTCATGTTTTTCTAAAGTTTTGTCTTCACAGACTTTTCTGCAATGTTTAAGAAGTGTGCCTAGCAGGACTATGCTAAGACTGTTCCAGTTGAAACCATAACTATTAAGCTTTTGTGCCTGGTCCTTAGACCAAGAGACTCCTAGCGGTAGGAGATTTGTAAGTGTGTGCCCGGCTAAACAGCGATAGCCGTCATCTGTGGACTCTTAGTGCAGGTGGACTGCTGATCCTTGCACGTCCGTTTACGTGTAAATACCTCACCAGTAACGTAATATTCTTTTGCTCAAATTGCACTTATCAAGTAAATGCACCTGAACCTTGTTGGAGTGTTTAATAAATATTTGTGCTAAGGTAACTAAATGTAAATGGTTATTGTACACGAAAAAAAATTAGCTTAATGCACGTGTACACAAAAAGAAAAAATGTAAATAATAGGTGTTGTAGTAGTTGCTAGTAGGTGGCTCTCTCAGCTCCTCTGGGAGTAACATTTCCGTCACCCATCACTAACACCTTCTCAAAGGTCTACACAGGGAAAACCACCCTTAAGGTACCAAGACTGACCTTTTAAGTAGTACTGTATACATAGTACCTCAAACTAATCACTCAAGTGTACTTACCTCACTTAAACTTAGAACACCAAACAACAAAAATATCTCACACTCAAGTAAACGCTTTAGGAATTGTAGCCTATGTCATTTTCCAATTCCTGCCACTGTCATGTACACTAACCGTTCTCTTCTTTCTCTTACGTGTGCGAGATGCCCTGCCCAGTCAGTAGGTGCTCTTGCAAGCTAAAATAATACACGTAATCAAAAAAGGTAACCTAGATAAGGTTTATCTGTTGTGTTCTAGGGATAAGAGCGTGTAGCCAATGGACCCTAGTAGCTAGTTTATTGCTAGATAGCCTCAGGCAAGCCAGTAAAACCCTCGGTGTACTGAACAGGTAACTAGTGTGGCAAAAATGTCTAGTGAGATTCAAAAAAATGTCTAGTGAGATTCAAAAATGTCAAGTAGGATGTATCTCATGTATAATAATGTCATCCTGTTACTAAATTCATGAACCAAGTAATCCTGTTCATGAGTTTACCCATGCATATGTTTGTACCTCAAAAGTTAAATAACCTTATAGTGTTATACAGCCTGACTAATGGACATTTGAAAAATTATGCCCAGGACTGTTATAAAGCAACCTTCACTTTGTCCCTTTGTCTTAGGGGACAGACGTCAAGCCCGACTTATCTTTAGTAAGGGGGTTTGTGGTGTCCCGGTACCGTATTGCATACCGTACCTTGTATGGTGGTCCCCAAAGTCATAGTCACTACGTTCAGGTAGGGTCCCCCAGGTGGGACAGCCCCTAGTCGCCTCTTCTATAATGTTTAAATGTATATATTTAATATAATGTATATTAGTACTTACCTTGGTAGCGTCGCAGGACCTTTGGTCATGTGACTGTGTTAATTCCTCTATGGTATGTTGGAGGACCTTTGGAGGTCCTTGGATCACATGATTACCCATAACTCTATGTACAGAAGATTTACAGTTGTTATGGACCAGTGAGCTTAAGTCCAGCCCCTGCCCATATAAGGGAACTGTAGCCAATGATCGCTCTCTTGGGTTGCTGCTCTCATGGATGCCGGACTAGCAGGAGGGATCTGCACAACTTTCAAAGACAAGCTAGGCCAGAAAACCTACCGGCCTCGGCCTAAACTAAACCGTGAGTTAAAGTCTCAATCCCCGCTAAAGCTAGCGTGATTACTGGACCAAATCTAAACCCCGAAATTAAATGGATCCCCGCAACAATTATCTTCCTAAACTCAATAGACTCACGAGGTCCCAACCACTTGTCAAGCTCTAATAGACTCTGTTGTATGGACTGTTCCTGTTCATTATTGCCTAATATCTTCAGTAAAAGTTCTGACAAGTTTCTGCTAATCTCCGGTTGTGGACAATCAATTATTATCTCTATCGCTCTTGGGAAGGGTGGCGGTAGGACAAGCATACAGAGAATAGCTCTCACCCTGGCGTCACAAATAGAAAGGGTTAAGCAAGCACCCTTAGTAACCGCACAGCTACACCCCATATACCCTACACCCCCAGGCTATCACACTTCATGTGTGTTATATATATATATATGTTCTTAATATACAGGACTGTAATCTACATGTGTAATATATATATATATATATATATATATATATATATGTCCTTAATATACAGGACTATAATCTACATGTGTATTATATATATATGCTCTCAATATACAGGACTATAATCTACATGTGTAATATATATATATATATATATATATATATATGTCCTTAATATACAGGACTATCATCTACATGTGTAATATATATAGGTCCTTAATATACAGGACTATAATCTACATGTGTAATACATATAGGTCCTTCATAAACATAGCTATAATCTACATGGGTATAATATATATGTCCTTAATATACAGGACTATAATCTACATGTGTATTATATATATGTTCTTAATATACAGTACTATAATCTACATGTGTATTATATATATGTTCTTAATATACAGGACTATAATCTACATGTGTATTATATATATATGTCCTTAATATACAGGACTATAATCTACATGTGTATTATATATATGTTCTTAATATACAGGACTATAATCTACTTGTGTAATATATATATATATATATATATATATATATATATATCCTTAATATACAGGACTATAATCTACATGTGTATTATATAAATGTCCTTAATATACAGGACTATAATCTACATGTGTATTATATATATATATATATATGTGTGTGTCCTTAATATACAGGACTATAATCTACATGTGTATTATATATATGTATATATATATATATATATATATATGTGTCCTTAATATACAGGACTATCATCTACATGTGTAATATATATAGGTCCTTAACCCCTTAAGGACCAAGGACGTACCGGTACGTCCTTGGTCCTGCTCTCCTGATATAACGCGGGGTTACACAGTAATCCCGCGTAATATCACGGCTGGCCCGGCGTCATAGTGAAGCCGGGACCTGCCTCTAATAGCGAGCAGCGCCGATCGCGGCGCCGCGCTATTAACCCTTTAGCCGCGCGCTCAGAGCTGAGCCGCGCGGCTAAAAGTGAAAGTGAAAGTTGCCGGCTAGCTCAGTCGGGCTGTTCGGGATAGCCGCGGCTAATCGCGGCATCCCGAACAGCTGACAGGACAGCGGGAGGGTCCCTACCTGCCTGCTCGCTGTCCGATCGCCGAATGACTGCTCAGTGCCTTAGATCCAGGCCTGAGCAGTCATGTGGCTGAATCGTTGATCACTGGTTTCTTATGAGAAACCAGTGATCAAGGATGAAGATCAGTGTGTGCAGTGTTATAGGTCCCTATGGGATAACAATGATCAGTATAAGAGATCAGTGTGTGCAGTGTTATAGGTCCCTATGGGATAACAATGATCAGTATAAGAGATCAGTGTGTGCAGTGTTATAGGTCCCTATGGGATAACAATGATCAGTGTGTGCAGTGTTATAGGTCCCTATGGGATAACAATGATCAGTGTGTGCAGTGTTATAGGTCCCTATGGGATAACAATGATCAGTGTGTGCAGTGTTATAGGTCCCTATGGGACCTATAACACTGCAAAAAAAGGTGAAAAAAAAAAGTGAATAAAGATCATTTAACTCCTCCCCTATTAAAAGTTTGAATCACCCCCCTTTTCCCAAAAAAAAAAACACAGTGTAAATAAAAATAAACATATATGGTATCACCGCGTGGGGAAATGTCCGAATTATAAAAATATATCATTAATTAAACCGCTAGGTCAATGGCGTGCGCGCAAAAAAAATTCCAAAATCCAAAATAGTGCATTTTTGGTCACTTTTTATATAATTTAATATTCAATAAGTCCTATCAATGTAAAAATGGTACCGTTAAAAACTTCAGATCACGGCGCAAAAAATGAGCCCTCATACCGCCCCATACACGGAAAAATAAAAAAGTTATAGGGGTCAGAAGATGACAATTTTAAACGTATTAATTTTCCTGCATGTAGTTATGATTTTTTCCAGAAGTCCGACAAAATCAAACCTATATAAGTAGGGTATCATTTTAATCGTATGGACCGACAGAATAAAGATAAGGTGTCATTTTTACCGAAAAATGTACTACGTAGAAACGGAAGCCCCCAAAATTTACAAAACTGCGTTTTTTTTTCAATTTTGTCATACAATGATTTTTTTTTTCCGTTTCACCGTAGATTTTTGGGCAAAATGACTGACGTCATTACAAAGTAGAATTGGTGGCGCAAAAAATTAGCCATCATATGGATTTTTAGGTGCAAAATTGAAAGAGTTATGATTTTTTAAAGGCAAGGAGCAAAAAACGAAAATGCAAAAACGGAAAACCCCCCGGTCCTTAAGGGGTTAATATACAGGACTATAATCTACATGTGTAATACATATAGGTCCTTCATAAACATAGCTATAATCTACATGTGTATAATATACATGTGTGGTATGGGGTGTGATGCAGGGCAGATGGATATACCCTAGGGGCAGATGGCATTAACCCCTTGTATTCGTGACTCCAGGGCATGGTTTATCCCCAATACCACCCAAAGGTATACCGCTGGATCCTGGGCTAGACACGGGGGCAATAATGACTCCAACACCAAGTTACAGACAACGGTAGCTTTACTGAGTGACAGATGGTACAGTCTATACAGTGTAGCCAGGACCACGGAGGTGACCAGTGACTTCAAAGACCTCAGTGGTTTTGGACAATTTAGTGCAGGCCACGTTGACATGACAATAGATGACAGTGACTGACTTGACTGGAGACAGACTAAGCTGTGACTGTAGTTACTTGTAGACTTGTAGCTGCAGACTTGACTTGAGGCTCCTATGACTCCAGACACTCTCTTAGGCTCGACTGCACCTCAGCAAAGACTCAGGAACTAAGAGCGAGAGATAGCTCCACCAAGGGTTTATATGGGGGAGACTAGAAGGGAGCCCATAGGTCACCCCTGGGATCACCTGGTCACTGGTGCCTCCTGGGTAACAATCACATGACAAGTCACATGGTAAACAGTCTTAAAGTGACAAAGCTTTCTGAAACATATTTACATGGGGGACAGATACAAGGGGGCCCAGGAGACACTGTGAGGAGGATGCCTGACAGGGCAGCAAGGGTACGGGGTAACACCTCCTCTTGAATACAGCTGTCCTCAGCGCCCAGTCCTGGAGGGCGGACGACTAACAGTGGCCACTGAGGCCTAGTGACAGTTTTTGGGGCATATTGGTATAAAATGTCCTTCATAGGTCTGGATAGTTACCGTATTTTTCGCCGTATAAGACGCACTTTTTCTTCCCCAAAACTGGGGGGGAAAAGTCGGTGCGTCTTATACGGCGAATACACCCCTATCGCGGCGGTCCCTGCGGCCATCAAAGGCCGGGACCCGCGACTAATACAGGACATCACCGATCGCGGTGATGCCCTGTATTAACCCTTCAGACGCGGCGATCAAAGCTGACCGCCGTGTCTGAAGGGAAAGTGACACTAACCCGGCTGTTCAGTCGGGCTGGTCGGGACCGCCGTGATTTCACCGCGGCGGTCCCGAACAGCCCAACTGAATAGCCGGGTTAGTGCTTTCAGGACACCGGGAGGGACCTTACCTGCCTCCTCGGTGTCTTCTCCGTTCAGGGATCTCCTGTATGGCCGGCGCTCTCCTTCCTCATCATCACGTCGTCGCGTACGTGCGTCGGCGCGCGTAACGACGTGATGGCGTCGGCGCGCGTAACGACGTGATGGCGGCGACGGAGAGTGAGGATACCCGGCCGGCAGCAGAGACGTTCTGGAGCGATGGGGACGCGGCGACAGCGATGGAGCGACATCCAGGGCAGCGGTGACGGGTCCGGAGCGGCGGGGACACGTGAGTATTACCTCCTATGCAGTGGTCTTCAATCTGCAGACCTCCAGATGTTGCAAAACTACAACTCCCAGCATGCCCGGACAGCCGTTGGCTGTCCGGGCATGCTGGGAGTTGTAGTTTTGCAACATCTGGAGGTCCGCAGGTTGAAGACCACTATTGGGTTCAAAATCTTTATTTTTTTAGATTTTGCACCTATAAATTGGGTGCGTCTTATAGGACGAAAAATACGGTAATAACAACAGGAGATGAGTTCATGTAACACTTTAGAAATGTCCATACATGCTCCTTTGGGAAATAAATTGGTAGACACACGGGATTCATTACACTCTAGACATTGAAACACATAATTGCGGATTGGGCTACTGGAGGCAATTTACCCTATGCCTTAGCTACTGCAGCCCTTCGGTACTAAAACACTTCTCCCCAGAACTCTATACATATTTTATACAACACACCATTGTTACCTCTATATACAACATTTCTGTAACTCTACGTGCTTTACTTAAGTTGCAGGGGAACCCTCTGGCCAGGAGAGCGCCCTGTACATGGGGACAGGAAAAATTTTCGATACATATAAACATTTTGACAATATGGACTGAAAATGTACATGTTAGATACAGTCCTGACTAGACATTTTGACTAGGTTATATACACATGTATAGCCAGACTAAATTAGTTGGACTATGTGTGATTGTTACGCCGAGCGCTCCGGGTCCCCGCTCCTCCCCGGAGCGCTCACAGCGTTCTCCTGTTCGCAGCGCCCCGGTCAGACCCGCTGACCGGGTGCGCTGCGATAATGTCCCCAGCCGGGATGCGATGCGGGACGCGCCCGCTCGCGGTGCGCATCCCGACCCACTTACCAGACTCGCTCCCCGTCTGTGCTGCCCGCGCCAGGTCTTTGCGATTTAAAGGGCCGGTGCGCCACTGATTGGCGCATGGGTTTTAATTAGTGTCTTCACCTGTGCACTTCCCTATATTACCTCACTTCCCCTGCACTTCCTTGCCGGATCTTGTTGCCATTGTGCCAGTGAAAGCGTTCCTTGTGTGTTCCTAGCCTGTGTTCCAGACCTCCTTGCCGTTGCCCCTCACTACGATCCTTGCTGCCTGCCCTGACCTTCTGCTATGTCCGACCCTGCTCTTGTCTAATCCCTTGTACCGCGCCTATCTCAGCAGTCAGAGAGGTTGAGCCGTTGCCGGTGGATACGACCTGGTTGCTACAGCCGCTGCAAGTCCATCCCGCTTTGCGGCGGGCTCTGGTGAAAACCAGTAGCAACTTAGAACCGGTCCACCGACATGGTCCACGCCAATCCCTCTCTGACACAGATGATCCACCTCCAGCCTGCCGAATCCTGACAGTGATACTGTTTTTATTCCCTATATCTAGTGGGAAGCTATCCTTTAGTAGACCTTTGGGATCTACACAACACCACCTCGGGGGAATCTGGAACTCTTGCATCTTCTGAAGCTCTTGGAACTTCCGAGGCGGCAGCTGGTTCGTCCTCAGTGAACTCAGGAGCTGGTATTAGTTCAGGACTGGTCGGGCCCAGAGTTGCTGGCATCTGCGCTGGAGAGGCTGGAGACAGAGTTGGTTCTCTAGAGACTGGTGTATAGACCGGAGCCAATGGTGACAAGACTGGGACTGGTGTGGAGACTAGTGTTGGTTGAACCGGCCCCGGTGTTGTTGAGACACAGAAGATCGCAGGCTGATTCAGAGGAAACATGGGGAAATCCATGGATGGGTGGATTCCCTCGCCTGGGACATATTCTCTCACAGGTCTGACAGCTGGAGGAGGTGGTGCTGGGAGCACTAGTAGATCTTCTTTCAGACACAACTTGATTCGGTTTCAGTGAACAACTTGCAGCTCATACCCATGCTTTTGTACTTCTCATACATCAGAGTCCAGATAGGGTATGGCCGTCACCGCATTCGGTTCTGTCTCCCAGATAGCGTCAATCTTGTGGGTCCTTGCAAACTTCCCCAGCCAGACATTATCGCCCAATTGGAGTGGTGTGGCAGAGGCATGAGGGTTATAATCCTCCTGTTGTCTCTGCTGGGCCTCGCCCATCTTGCGGGCAATTTCTTTGGCTTTTTGGATTCTTCTCTGGTGTTCAGAGACCCATTCCAGGGAGGCTTGGGGAGAGTTGTTGAACGGGGCTTGGAGCCCAAATGTCCAATCTTTAGACAGCTTCCCATGATGCCCCATAATCAAGTAGAAAGGGGTGTACCCCATAGAACAATGGACTGTGTTATTATAGATCTCCAATAGTTTGGGCAGCAGTCGGGGCACTCTTCTTGTCTTGACACAGAGGCTGCTCGCAATATGTGGATTCCACGATTCCACGGTCTGTTAGGACAGACTCCAGACACCCAAGGGTTTGCACCCAATTGGAGTAGAATATCTGGGCTACTGTCTTGGCTGTGAGGTCTTTAACGGGTACAAACGACAACCCATTTAGAGTAGTAATCCACCATGGTGACAGCATAAGTGTACCCGGACCGGGTAGGAGACAACTTGACATGGTCTAGCATGACCAACTAGTTAGGCCTTTCACTCTGGATGGAATGGAGGGGTGCTCTTGCATCCTTGCGTACGTTCTTGGTGATGTTACAGACAGCACATTCACTGCACCATTTCTCAATGTCACTCCGATCCAATGGGATCTTCGCCTGACAGTAGCTTCAGTCTTGTGGATATGCATATGATCATGGTATGCGATGAGGACCAGCGCCACATCTCTTCAGGGAACAAGAATATGATGAAGTCGATCACCAGAGACCAGATTAAAAGAATTTCGATACAACAGTCCTTTGTGCACAGTCGCTTCCTCTGTCGCCACAGACGTTTCAGCTCGTAGTCACACTGGGCCCGGCATAGACGGGTTGGTACCTTTTTCACCAGAATGTAGTCCAACAGATCCCCCATGACTCGACTTTCATTCTGAAGAGTCTTCCAGGTCTATAGGTCTTCTTTAACCTTTTTGGACCTGGGTTCACCGTCCATGAGGGCGGTCCCAATATTCTGGTTCACGAACCATTGGTAGAATGGGGGCATCTCCACGTCTTCCCACACGTCTTCGACAGGGGGTCCTTTGCCGTGGGTCATCCTAGACAGTACGTCGGCATTGGCATTCGACTTTCCACTTCTGTACTTGATGGTGAAACTGTAATTGGCTAATCTTGAAGCCCAATGCTGCTCGATGGCACCCAACTTGGCAGTGTTCATGTGGGCCAACGGGTTATTATCCGTGTAGACAGTAAATGGCGTGACAGCAAATTAGTCTTTTAACTTTTGGGTCACGGCCCATACCAGGGCGAGAAGTTCTAACTTGAATGAGCTGTAATTTGCATTGTTCTTCTCTGCTCTTCGCATAGGCAATTACTCGCTCTTGCCATTCCTGGACTTGGGACAGGACAGCTCCCAGACCTTCAAAACTGGCATGAGTATATAGCCGGAATGGCTGACTGTAGTCTGGATACGCCAAGATGGTTGGTTCTGTCAGCAGACGTTTGAGAGTTCGAAACGCGGTCTCTTGCTCTTCAGTCCATTCAACAGGTAGTCTTCCATTGTAGTTGTCCTTCGCCGTGCCCCGTAAGAGTGCTGTGAGGGGTTCTGCAATCTGGGCAAAGTGGGAATGAAAGGGCAGTAGTAGCCGGCAAACCCCAGGAAGCTCCTGACATCTTTCACTGTGCGTGGGGTTGGCCAGTTCTTGACAATTCCACCTTTTCAGGATTAGGCTGGACTCCCTCAGCGCTGACAACATGACCCAAGTAGTGAACCTGGGGTTTGAGCAAGTGACACTTTGATGGTTTGATCTTCAGCCTATGTTTGATCAGGACTTGGAAAACGTCTGACAGATGACTGAGGTGTTCATGGTAGGACTTGAAATACACAATGACATCGTCCAGGTACAATAGGACACTTTGAAAATTCAGATGGGCCAGGCACCTTTCCATCAGACGCTGGTATGTAGCAGGGGCATTGCACATCCCAAACGGCATACCTTTAAACTTGAACAGTCATGAAGGCGGTCTTCTCCCGATCCTCCATGGCCATGGGCACTTGCCAATATCCACTGGTTAAGTCCAGGGTGGAGAAGTAAGCAGCTAACCTGAGTGACTCCTCGATCCTTGGCAATGGATAAGCGTCCTTACGTGTGACATTGCTCAATTTCCTGTAGTCGACACAGAAGCGGATGGTTCCGTCCTTTTTCTTGACTTGGACAAGTGGCGCCGCCCAGTGGCTCTGACTTTCCTGGATTAAGTCTTCCTCTTTCATGTCGGACAGCATCTTCTTGACAGTCTAATACATGCCGGGCGCGACCGGACGGTGTCATTCCTTTATAGGTGGGCTGTTACCTGTGAGGATTCGGTTCTGGATCATTGAAGTCTGCCCGAAGTTTGTGGGGTGCTTGCTGAAAGCCTCGTGGTACCTCTTGGCAACATTGATGATTCCAATGTGTCGTCTCAAACCTGGAGTTGCGCCCACCAGGGCTCTGGAGGGCTCACACTGGATCCTTCGGCCACTTGAGCTGCATGCTGTCAGGCCACCAGACGTTCTATCACAATGTCTTTTGACTCTAGGAGGTACAACTGGGCTACAGGAGTGTATTTGGACAAGACAGTAGCAGAATCAGACCGGTTTACTTACCGCACTGGGACTCTCCCGTTGGTGCAGGCTTCACCAATTGCATAGGTTCCAGCAGGGCTTTATAGTCCCTATTCTTGACTCCGGGACATTTACGACACCAGATGATGGTCTCCATGTTGGGTTGTATGGTCACCGACATGATGTCTTGAACTCGTACTCTGCAGATTTCACCTTACTTGTTGGCAAACTTCTGCTCCGCCTGTAGAACTTTCAAGTGGTGCTGCGCAGCCCGCTGGCCTGAAGGGGACAGATGGGGAAGAGAGGCATGCAAGGCATCTAACACTTCAGTGAAACAATTCTTCATAATGTTCATCCCTAAGATAAACTCAGCAGACCCCTTATATGTCACATTAGTTACAATCGCTCCCTGCCCGCTAAGTACATACTTTCCCAACTGAATGGTTGGCTCCCAGTATCCATGTCTGGGGACTGGTTGCCCATTACCGGCAACTACTCGGAAGTTAACATCATCAGGCTCACACAATAAACTAGCATCCCAATGCTGATAGAAAACACTTTTAGGTATAGTAGACACTTGTGACCATGTATCTATCAACGCCTCCAACGGTACACCTTCTACAATAACTTTTTCATTGGGGCAGGAGGTGACATAAAGTGAGAGTCCTGACTGAGGTTGTTCGGGGATTGGACCTGATGACTGTTTTTCTGAGGGCCGGTCCGCGACTTCAGGGGAAATCCATTTCAATCCCAGCACTGCATTTTCTAATGTCCTGACTTATTACAGTAAGTGCAAAAGGGTCTTTGAGTCCCCAAGGGTCTATTGGGCAGAGGACTGCGGTAATTAATATTGCGGGGAGCAGGGGCAGGTTTTCTAGGCAGGGGCAGTTCACGGTCAGGTGGAGGGGCCCGGGTGGCCAGCTCCTTCACAGCCTTAGTCAGTTGTTCAATGTCCTGCCTAACACTCTGTAAATCTGAGGCTGCGGTGACTAGGCAAAGTAGATGACACTGGGGTGGGGGCTGGTGACGGTGCTGGTATAGATCTGGCTACCACCCCTAGTGGCTCTGGAATGGGTGTAAGGGGTGTACAAACTTCCTCTAACTCAGTCCCGGACTCAATCACTTGGATAGCCAGTCTTTTGAAAGCGGGGAATGACATGTTAGGGTTTTTGACCGCTGACATTCTCAACTACTTATTATGAGTCCCATCAATTAATCTGTCCATTAACACCTTGTTGCCCTGCTCTAATTTTTTAACAGTCTCTAGGGCATTCTCCAGGGCTACAGCATATGCTCTCAAGGTATCACCTGGCTTTTGTTGCCTTTCATACAGCCGGAGACGTACCTCTGATGGAGAATGTGACTCAAATACCTGGTACAATCCTTCAAAGATCTGCTCTACAGTCGCCTTCTCGTAGGCTAGCGAGGTGCAGACTTCCTCTAGCGCTGGTCCCTGGAGTTGTCCTGTGAGCAATTGCACCTGTTGATTAGGAGGGAAATAGTAAATGACAAACCAACTCTGGATCCTCTCTTTGAAATCCCTCAAGGTGAACGGGTCTCCATTGTAGGTAGGGATGACAGGGTTCCCCATGAATACAGATGCTGGAACACCAGGACAGTTGATGCTGACTGCAGGTAGAGTTGGCAAAATCCTGGCTGCTGGGGAAGGTGATGACCTCGCTGCTGGAAATGAAGGGGCGCTGTCGCCTGATTGATCTGAAGAGCTGGGTTCTGACATCCTGTTGAATTTTGAGTGCGCTGTTGCTTTAAGGGAAATAAGGTGCATTTTCCTTTAAGATGGTTACTGTAACGCAGCAGCAACTTTGACTTGACTAATGGGGGTACTGTAAAGAAAGCCCTGGAGGGGACAGAATGGGACTGGAGGGGCCCCTTGACAGGAGTATTATGCGGACAGGTAGGGGTTAATGCGAGGTAGGTGAGAGGAGGGGGCAAGGGAGCACAGGCTTTTAGAGAGGAAGTAGGGAGGAGTTAGCGAAAGCTTTAAAGGCTAGTGGTCAGGTGTGGGGGTCACAATCTGCGTGGCTGAAGAAGTGTCCAGTCCCGACCTGTGCCATGGCAGATATGGAGGCGATCTTGCGGCATGTGCGGGATGAGGTCCTCAGGTGCGGCTCCCAGTGGCTTGAGGACGCACTTCCATCCCTCACCGCCTCCCAGGTGCCGCCGGCGGTGGAGTCCGGGCCCCGTTCCAGCGGCCGGCGCTCTCGTCCGCCGGAGCGCTTGTCTCCTGCTCCGATTCCCAGGTGCCGGCGGGTGAGTCCTTCTCCGGCCACTTCCAGCCGTGGGTCCGGAGCGTCAGGCAAGGGGGTGGTCCGGGCAGGCCCCTGTCGGTGGGCCTGTAGTGAGGGACAGTGCGGGGCGTGCTGTCGGCGCATCCCAGGGCCGCAGTGAGGGACCAGCACATGGTGCGGCCCGCTCTGGGGGTGGGCCTGGCGGAGACCCAGGGCTGCTGTTTCCTCTGCCCCTCAGTCGGGGGGGGGGGGGGGGGCAGACTCCTGCAGGCCTGGTAGTGACCCAGGCAGTGCCACATGATGCGGCCACTGCTTCCTCTTCCAGGGGGAGCAGGAGGGCTGGAGCTACAGTGACCCAGGCAGTGCTACATGATGCGCCCACTGCTTCCTCTTCCAGGGGGAGCAGGAGGGCTGGAGCTACAGTGTCCCCTGCTGCTGCTGCTGCCGGGTGCTTCTGGGAGGAGACGAGATAGAGGCTGATCTCAGTGAGGTCAGTGAAGATGATCTGCTGCTGGCTGAGGATACCACAGAGACCCGGGGTCCGGTCGCCACCACTGACCGTCAGCGCCACTGGTGGGGCGTCATCTGCTGCTGCAGTGTCGTCGGACGGGGTCCCCCTGGTCCCATCCTTGGTCGGTGAGCATACAGCCTGAGATGTCCGGAGTCGCCCTTCATCAGAAGTTACGGCCGCTGGTTCCGAGCCGGTGAGGTCGGGTGAGTCTACCACTGTCTCCAGTTTGGGGGGTTCTGGGGGGGGGGGTCGATTTGCAATTTTTTCTTTATGGTTTGCAAGCTTTGCTGCGGGGGGGGGGGCGGCCTGGGGGTGGGTGGCTCCGAAGGGTCTCCGGTGCCTGTTTGGGGGCTGCGGGCGCTGGGGGGGTGCAGCAGGCTGGGGGGGATTATGGGAGTTAGGTCCAGTTGGGGGGCCAAGTGCGTCGGTGGCGGCTCCGGTGGTGGCGGCGTCGGGCGCTGGGGAGGGGTGCGGCTTGCGGATGCGGCTAGGGGTGAGATCTATGTTTGTTTTGAGGGCCCGTTGGGCACTCATCTCAAAGCGGAGGTCAGGGAAAAAATATGGAAGCGGGAGTATGTCGACATTTTTTCGCTCCTGCCGCTTGAAAAATTCAATTTGGACAGGGTCCGGCCGGACGAGTCCAAACAGATGGAGAAGGTGGAGGAGGAGGAGCGTCGGCGGTATCGGCTGATACCGCAGACGTTCTCTAACTGGCTTCAGGCCTTCGCAATCCTGGCTAGTGTAGTGGGTGAGAAGGCGCCGGAATCCTGTTCCGGACTCTTCTGCTATATGGATGTGGTGGGGGAGGCGTATCGGGTCTACGGGGGCACGGCGTGGCTTCGGTACAATGAGTAGTTCCGGCAACGTATGGCTGTGCGTCCTGATCTGCGATGGGATCATAAGGATATAGGATTGTGGATGTGGCTGATGGCGGCTCCACGTAGCGGGACCGGGCCGCAGTCCTTTCGGGACGGGGTCGGTGGTTCGGGTTCAGGGTCAAGGCGGTCCACGGTGGCCAGGCGCGGGGTTTGTTGGCAATTTAACAAAGGGAGCTGCAAGTTCGGGATGGATTGCCGGTTCAAGCACGAATGCTCCGGCTGCGCGGGGGGGGGGTGTCCACGGTCTGTCGCGCTGTTTCTGGAGGGGAAAGGGTAAGCAGGGAGAGGCTGACCAGAAGAGGGGTGACGCCGGTGCGGGTGAAAAGGATGGCGCCTTTCCTCACGCTTTACCCAAATAGGGAGGTGGCGGAGCTGTTGCTGCTGGGTTTTGCGGAGGGTTTTCGGATCCCCTTTTCCAGGTCGGCGGGTTCGGGGGGTTAGTGCAGAATCTGGTTTGGGCGCGGGCCCGCCCGGAGCTTGTAGAGGACAAACTTATGAAGGAGTTGGAGCTGGGTAGGATGGCTGGTCCCTTTGCAGGCCCTCCTATTGAGGGCCTGCGCGTTTCGCCTTTGGGCCTGGTGCCCAAAAAGGAGCCTAACAAGTTTTGCCTCATTCACCATCTCTCTCACCCTGAAGGGGGGTCGGTGAATGATGGCATTGACCCGGCATTGTGTGCGGTGTCGTGCACTTCCTTTGACGCTTCATTGGTGTGGGTGCGGCGATACGGGCGGGGGGCTTTATTGGCGAAGACTGACATAGAGGCAGCTTTTCGCCTGCTGCCTGTCCATCCTGACAGATTTTACCTGTTGGGTTGTTGTTTAGAAGATCGTTTTTTGGTTGATCTTTGTTTGCCCATGGGATGTTCTATCTCATGTGCATGTTTTGAGCGGTTTAGTTCATTTTTAGAGTGGGTGGTGCGACGGGAGTCCCAGTTGGACTCGGTGTTGCACTACTTGGACAATTTCCAATGAGATGGAGCGGGTCGCAACGTGTTTTAGCGTCCCGTTGGCGCCAGACAAGACTGAGGGCCCGTTTACATCTGTTAAGTTTCTGGGTGTCATTATTGATACCGCAGCGATGGAGTGTCGGCTGCCTGATGAGAAGCTGATTTTTATTAGAGGAGGAGATGCGGATCGGCACCTCCTACAAAAGGAAACGCAGTGGATATATCGTTTGGGTACCCTCGCTCCGAGGGGCCTTAACGATTATTTATCGTTTACATCATTTATTTAATTCCCCTGATTAGATTCTATACATAAGTACATAAATATTACACGTTTTGATAAGTATCTATTATTCCACAGTCCTAGATCATTACATAGAGCGTATCATGCACACGGTTGGGTATTTTGGAACTAATGTGTGCATAAGCCTGTATATATACCTGACTATACAGTAATATCTAAGATCCGTGATTCACATTATAAGAGTCTAGTATTCACACTGCAGTCATACTACTTATTTCTTTCTGTATGCTAATTATCAATTCTCTACCTTGGCCCTGAACACTTCCCCCATATGTTATTACTACTTTTGGGCATTTTTATCTCGCCAGCGGAGATATATTATGGCTGGTACGCACGGTGACACGCAGGCACCAGTGCGCATGTCTAAGTCCAATGGCCGAGCATGCGCGGTATGGACAGCCACTACGGCGGTTATCCGAGCGAGCGCAGATACTAACAGGCGGCTTCCGGTGTTTGGGACGCACGCCGGTATGACGCGCAGACCAAGACCGGAAGTCGCATTGCGCATACTGTCATCCACGCTAGCGCTGGGAGGATTATGTTGTTTCCGGTGCCTGGAACGCACGCCGGGTCTAGTGGGCGTGCCGGGTCCAGGGGGCGCGAGTACAACAGGATATTTAAGCCGCCCAGCTACCAGGGTAAGTTGCAGCTGCAACCAATGTTACAGAGGGGGACACCATTCATCATCCGGTCCAGGTTTATGCCATTCATCTTGGGAGATAAGTAGTAGGAGGCAGCGTGCCATTACACGCTCAATCACCATTTGTTGTCATGTTCTATTAACTGCTGCAGTCCCCTCTATTATGGCCCACCTTGTTCTATCTTGCAATTTATAAGAATATTGGATATATCTGAGTGGGATATATATGCACATGTATAGTTGAGGTGTGTGACCCTAGGTTTCATCTGGTGGCTTGAGGGGACATATATATGTTAATTGACTAGTACTATCTAGTGAACTGAGTTATCTGCAAACGGTTGTTATTGGGTGGTGGTTCCAATGCCTGCACCCTGATATCGAAAAATTCATCATTATTTGCTTACTCTGCAGATTCTATGATTTGTTATACATATCTTTATTATAGCGTTGCAGACTTGACTAACGGATAATATATTGATTGAATACTCTGGATCTAGCTACGTTCTTGTTCTATTTATTGGATTTGATATGTGCAAGGGTTATTGTCCCCTTGTTAGCTATTCATGATAATTGGTTTGATTGGTTCCCTGATGAAACCATGAACATTAGATGGTTGAAATGCGTTGGACTAATGTAAATAATTTGGAACCTATTTTTAATCCAACACTAGGTATTGGTGTTTATTAGTTTATTTATTTTTTTGCACAGTTCAGTTGTGTATCACCCGTGGTGTCTGGGCAGTTACGGATCGTCGAGCATTTTCTCTATCTAATCCTTTGCATTGTTTATTATTTTCTCCCTCACTTATGTGAGTTAGGGAACGTCATCGTGGTTGAGGCCACGCTGTTAAGGAGGTGGGTCCATCAAAAGGCAGGGACAGAGGGAGGGGCCATCTAGCTTAGTGTGCACTTACCCCTATTCTTCACCTCTTATATTGCCATTAGTTACTATATCCAACAGTTACTATTTAAAGGGGTATTCCAGGCAAAAACTTTTTTTTATATATATCAACTGGCTCCGGAAAGTTAAACAGATTTGTAAATTACTTCTATTAAAAAATATTAATCCTTCCAATAGTTATTAGCTTCTGAAGTTGAGTTGCTGTTTTCTGTCTAACTGCTTTCTGATGACTCACGTCCAGGGAGCTGTTCAGCTCCTATGGGGATATTTTCCCATCATGCAAGGGATATTCTCCCATCATGCACAGCTCCCGGGACGTGACATCATCATTGAGCAGTTAGACAGAAAACTTCAGAAGCTAATAACTATTGGAAGGATTAAGATTTTTTAATAGAAGTAATTTACAAATCTGTTTAACTTTCCGGAGCCAGTTGATATATAAAAAAAAAGGTTTTGCCTGGAATACCCCTTTAACTTCTAGCTTGTGGGATATATCACCTATCTAACTACATACCTCCCCACCTAACTTTGCTAAGAATATATCTATATCTAATCTATTTTATGCTCCGCGATCCGTAGCTGTCACCAGTCATCCTCATTCACAATTTATTTTTGGTATGGGATCAATATACATTTTTTGAGGTGTATTTAGTATATTGATTAAGAGCTAGGATTGATCTTTTAAATAACAATATTAAAAGTTATGTTTTAAGGTATTCATAAAGAGGCATTTTTCAGTTGGTGACATGATGAGAAGCTGAGCGAGCTGAAGGTGGAAGTTGATAGGGCGTGCAGGGTTAAGAAATTGCAGTTGCGGGAGGTCCAGTCACTACTGGGCCGTCTCAATTTTGCCTGCAGGATCATGCCCATGGGGAGGACTTTTTGCTGGCGGCGGCTACTGCGGGAGTTTCTCAGCCTAATCACTATGTGCGGTTGTCAGCGGACTTGAGGGCGGATTTGCGGGTTTGGCAGGAGTTTTTGGGCAGGTGCAACGGACGGTCAGTGGTGATGGGGCGCCCGGTTTCTAATTGCGATTTGGAGTTGTTTACCGATGCGGCGGGTGGCTGCGGTTTTGGGGTCTATTTGCAGGGTCATGGCAATGGCCGGAGGTCTGGCGGGTGGCGGGTTTGACCCGGAACTTGGCTTTGCTAGAATTGTTCCCGATTGTGGGGTGACTTGTTTCACAATAGGAAGGTTTGCTTCCATTGCGATAACATGGGGGTGGTACAGGCCATCAACAACCAGACGGTGAATTCTCCGCCGGTGGTTACGCTGCTGCGTCATCTGGTGCTGCGGGGGTTGGAGCTTAACTCGCATGTTGTCGCCTTGCATCTGCCGGGGGTGATTAACTCAGTCGCTGATGCTCTCTCTCGTTTGCAGTGGGACCATTTTCGAGAGTTGACACCAGAGGCCAAGGAGCGGGGGATTCCTTGTCCGGAGTGGCTGTGGAGGCTGGTTTAGTGGTGGTGATGGGCCTTGTTAGGCGGTCTGTGACCTGGGAGTCCTATAGTCGGTGGTGGGCGGATTGGGAGCAATTGCTTCAGCAGCTGTCCGTGGCGGGCGCCCCTTTGGAGTGGGAGGCGGCCCTTTTATTCTATGTGGGCAGGTCTTTTTGTGAGAGGGTGTCCCCGTCTGGTCTTAGTTGCCGGATGGCGGCTTTGGCTTTTTGGTTTAAGGCCAGGGGTGCGCCGGATGTGACGAAGTCTTTTCTGGTGCGGCAGGCGTTGCGGGGTTTTCGGAAGGGGGCTACTTCTAGGGATATACGTAAACTGGTGACTTTTTCTTTGTTGTTGCGCTTGGGTTCTTTATTGGAAGGGGTGTGTTTTTCGTAATATGAGCTGCGTTTGTTCCGTTTGGCTTTTGCGTTGGCGTTTGTTGGGGCTTTTTGGATATCCGAGTTGGTGTCTCCCAGTCGTTGTCGGGCCGGGGGGCTTCTTTTTTCGGATGTGGCTTTGGTGGATGGGGTTTTGCTGTGCCGGATTCGGCGGTCGAAGACGGACCAGCTGGGTCGGGGGGCGTTGGTGCGTTTGGCGTGGCTGTGGGGTTCGGCGATGTGCCCGGTGAATTGTTACTCAGCTTTTTTGGCTTTGCGGGTGGAGATTGCGGGTCCGTTGCTGGTCCATGTTGACGGGGTTTTTTTGTCCCGTTTTCAGTTCGTGGGGGTTTTCCGTAAGTGTTTGCGCGCGGCGGGGTACGTGGCGGAGGAGTACAGTTCTCATTCCTTCCGGATAGGTGCGGCAACCGAAACATCTCGGTGGGGCCTGGGGCCGGAGATGGTTAAGCGGATTGGGAGGTGAGAGATATAGGCTGTACGTTCATCCTCATTTGTTGTGATGTGTGCGTTTGTAGGTTGTACTGTATTTTCTTTTTTGTCGTTTCAGGTAATGCGGCTGGGCTTGTTTGGATTATCGACCATTCCTATGTGACGCGGGGGGCAGCACGGGCGGGGGTTCGGACAGCAGGAAGGCAGTTAGGGCTGGATGGTTCGGTGGCCCAGGTTCGCTGGCTGGGGAAGAGAGGCATGAGGTGGTCGGAGCTGCTGTCCAGGGTCCAGTTCTTTGCTCAGTTAGACCGGTCCCCGGATGTCCTGGTTGTCCATCTGGGAGGGAATGATTGGGGGTGCGCAGGTCGCGGGACTTAATCAGGGACATCAAACTGGACTTGTTGCGCTTGTGGTCCTCTTTCCCAGAGTTGGTCCTTGTGTGGTCTGAGATGGTGGCCAGGAGGAAATGGAGGCAGGCTCGGTCAGTTGTAGCGATCAACAAGGCGAGGATTAAGATTAACAAGGCCGTGAGTAAATTTGTGGCCAGAAATGGTGGCCTGGTGGAGCGGCACAGGGATTTGGAGGATGGAGCACCGGATTTTATTGCCTCCGATGGTATCCATCTTAATGTGATGAAACACAGGGCGGCACTTTGGTTCCTCCTCGAAGCACTTAAGAGGCGTCACCACTGGGGACTGACGGGGCAGAGCTGCGACCACTCGTGCGTGGGAAACACTGGACCAAGTTAACCCTTTCAGGTACCGACTCTATACAGTTCACACAGTTCACAGTAGTGGATAACAGTAATTTCTTCACCTCCCCCTCTATTTCACAAGCGCCTTGGGTATAACACTTTCCACTGATGAAGTCCTGTACACTTTCTGGCACAAACTTTATTTTCATCGGCTTGCGATTTTCACTGACAATACTGGACACAGTTCAGACTGGGGGAGGACTTGTGGCATAAGGCATACACCCGTGTCCTGTCCGTAGGATGCCAAAAGTTGTGTATGGGGTGTGAGATGCAGGGAAGAGGGAATTACCCTAGGGGCAGATGGCATTAACCCCCTTGTATTCGTGACACCAGGGCTTGGTTTATCCTCAATAACACCCGAAGGTATACCGCTGGATCCTGGGCTAGGCACGGGACGCCAAGTTACGGACAACGGTAGCTTTACTGAGTGACAGATGGTACAGTCTATACAGTGTAGCCAGGACCACGGAGGTGACCAGTGACTTCAGAGACCTTAAGGTCTTGCTGGGACTTGCAGTGGTTTTGGACAATTTAGTGCAGGCCACGTTGACTTGACAATAGGTGACAGTGACTGACTTGACTGGAGACAGACTAAGCTGTGACTTTAACTTACTTGTAGACTTGTAGCTGCAGACTTGACTTGAGGCTCCTATGACTCCAGACTCTCTCTTAGGCTCGACTGCACCTCAGCAAAGACTCAGGAACTAAGAGCGAGAACTAACTCCACCCATGGCTTATATGGGGGAGACTAGCAGGGAGCCCATAGGTCACCCCTGGGATCACCTGGTCACTGGTACCTCCTGGGTAACAATCACATGACAAGTCACATGGCAAACAGTCTTAAAGTGACAACGCTTTCTGAACACATTACATGGAATAATACATTAGAAACATATTTACATGGGGGCACAGATGCAAGGGGGCCCAGGGGACACTGTAGGGAGACTGCCTGACAGGGCAGCAAGGGTACAGGGTAACAACTCCCGTACTGGACCACCACACATGACTGTAATCTACATGTGTATAATATATATGCCTTTAATAAACATGTCTATAATCTACAGGTCTATAATGTACATGGCTATATTCAACATGTCTGTTATCTACAGGTCTATAATGTACATGGCCATAACCTACAAGTTTATAATGTACAGGTCTATAATGTACATGGCTATAATCTACAGGTCTATAATGTAAATGTCTATAATTACATGTCTATAATGTACATGGCTATAATTACATGTCTATAATGTACAGGTCTATAATGTACATGGCTATAATTACATGTCTATAATGTACATGGCTATAATTACATGTCTATAATGTACAGGTCTATAATGTACATGGCTATAATTACACGGCTATAATGTACATGGCTATAATTACATGTCTATAATGTACATGGCTATAATTACATGGCTATAATGTACATGGCTATAATTACATGTCTATAATGTACATGTATGTCTATAATGTACATGTCTATAATGTACATGGCTATAATCTACAGGTCTATAATTACATGGCTGTAATGTACATGTCTATAATGTGCATGGCTATAATTACACGGCTATAATGTACATGGCTATAATATACATGTCTATAATGTACATGTCTATAATATACAGGTCTATAATGTACATGGCTATATTCTACATGTCTATAATCTACATGTCTATAATGTACAGGTCTATAATTACATGTCTATAATGTGCATGGCTATAATTACATGTCTATAATGTACATGGCTATAATTACATGTCTATAATGTACATGGCTATAATTACATGTCTATAATGTACATGGCTATATTCTACATGTCTATAATGTACATGGCTATATTCTACATGTCTATAATCTACATGTCTATAATGTACAGGTCTATAATGTACATGTCTATATTCTACATGTCTATAATCTACATGTCTATAATGTACATGGCTATAATTACATGTCTATAATGTACATGGCTATAATTACATGTCTATAATGTACATGGCTATAATTACATGTCTATAATGTACATGGCTATATTCTACATGTCTATAATCTACATGTCTATAATGTACATGTCTATAATCTACATGTCTATAATGTACAGGTCTATAATTACATGTCTATAATGTACATGTCTATATTCTACATGTCTATAATCTACATGTCTATAATGTACATGGCTATAATTACATGTCTATAATGTACATGTCTATAATTACATGTCTATAATGTACATGGCTATAATTACATGTCTATAATCTACAGGTCTATAATGTACATGGCTATAATTACATGTCTATAATCTACAGGTCTATAATGTACATGTCTATAATTACATGTCTATAATGTACATGGCTATAATTACATGTCTATAATGTACAGGTCTATAATTACATGTCTATAATCTACAGGTCTATAATGTACATGTCTATAATGTACATGTCTATATTCTACATGTCTATTATCTACATGTCTATAATGTACATGGCCATAACCTACAAGTTTATAATGTACAGGTCTATAATGTACATGGCTATAATCTACAGGTCTATAATGTACATGTCTATATTCTACATGTCTATTATCTACATGTCTATAATGTACATGGCTATAATTACATGTCTATAATCTACAGGTCTATAATGTACATGGCTATAACCTACAAGTTTATAATCTACAGGTTTATTATGTATTGGAGAATATTCTACACGTCCATAATCTACATGTCTATAACCTACAAGTTTATAATCTACAGGTCTATTATGTATTGGAGAATATTCTACACGTCCATAATCTACACGTCTATAATGTACATGCCATTAATCTACAGGTCTATAACATATAGGAGAATATTCAACACATTTATATACTACATGTCTATAATCTACAGGTTTGTAATGTATAGGAGAATATTCCACATCTATAATCTATAGAACGATCCGCCATTGCGCTTCCATCATGACGGCCAATAGAACTGCAACCGAATATGAATTGTTTACCTCATTACCAGGTGAGTAATAACCATATAATTCATCTACGACTGCAATATCCTCACATAATGACTTACAAAGAGGATTTTCCCATAAAATAAAACAAATCACCAGAATAAAAATGTATGACTTCTCCCTATATGTCACTTTTTCTCGGACAGTCTTCAGGCATTCCTATCTGTTCCCTGGGCATGCTGGATGGACATTAACCTGGCGCCAATTATGTCTTGCTGGAGTTGTCACCCAGCTTTTCTAGTACTTACTACCTAACTAGAAGTGCTGGACCTTCAGGAGACTTAAAAGGATTGTCTGGGAAGAGAAAACCAGAGCTAATTTCTTCCATAAACAGTGCCACACCTGTTTGTATGTGGTATTACAACTTGTCTCCATTCACATCTACTGTATAGAACTGAGCTGCAATACCACATACAACCTGAGGACAGGGGCGGCAATGTTTTTGAAAGAAATTAACTCTGGTTTTCTAATCCTGGACAACCCCTTGAAGCCTCAATGGCAGCCATATTGATTGTCATCCAGCTTTCCAAGAAACCGATATACCTAAAAAATGACTGGTGTAGTTTATAGGTTTTTAGTTTTTATTTGATTTTAAAGGCTAAAGAAAAACCTAGTTGCTTTCTTCCAGAAACAGCGCCACTCGTGTCCTTATGTGTGGTATTGCAGCTCAGTTCCATTGAAGCGATTGGAGCTTAGGTGTAATACCATACACAACCTGAGGACATGGATGGCGCTGTTTTATAGATTTTTTTTTTTTTTTTAAAGGAATGCAGCTATGTTTTTCCTATCCCTTGGCGCCCCATCAGGCACTCAGACTCCTCTCAGGCTTATGGTGTAATTTGATAATGGCCATATGATTGTAATTAGCGGATTGTAATGGCGGGGGGCAGGGCACATTGACGTGTAGGTGCAAGCCCAACCCCTAGAGCAGTGTTTCCCAACCCGGGTGCCTCCAGCTGGTGCAAAAATACAACTCCCAGCACGTCCGGACAGCCAACGGCTGTCCGGACATGCTGGGAGTTGTAGTTTTGCAACAGCTGGAGGCACCCTGGTTGGCAAACACTGCCCTAGACATAGCAGAGGTGAGTGTGTATTGCACAGGGCCCATAAAGCCGCACTCCTAAACCCAGCATGAGTTGTGTATTTGCTGGGTGAGCACACACTCAGGTGTGGGGGCTTTTATGAGCAAACATGGCGAATAGAGATGAGCGAACTTACAGTAAATTCGATTCGTCACGAACTTCTCGGCTCGGCGGTTGCTGACTTTTCCTGCATAAATTAGTTCAGCTTTCCGGTGCTCCGGTGGGCTGGAAAAGGTGGATACAGTCCTAGGAGACTCTTTCCTAGGACTGTATCCACCTTTTCCAGCCCACCGGAGCACCGGAAAGCTGAACTAATTTATGCAGGAAAAGTCAGCAACCGCCGAGCTGAGAAGTTCGTGACGAATCGAATTTACTGTAAGTTCGCTCATCTCTAATGGCAAACCTTAATGCGACATGAAAGGAATTCTCACTGCCTGCTGAGACTTGTAGTCCCACAACAGCTGAGTAGACAGTCACGTGCTAGTATAGATGTGCACAGGTTTTGCCGGATGCCTGATATATTTTATGTAAATAACGTTTTTTTTTTTTTAAATTAATAAAAAAAAATTTCTCAGTCAAAAACAGGTTGAGCTGGATCGTCCTCTAGGCTGCAAACTCGTCGCAACTACACGGAATAACCATCATAGTATCGTTTACTATACACCATATTGTATCAGAGAATATGGGTAGAGGAGGAAGATATTTTCCTGCGCACAACAGCCTTCCCATTGGCCCACACTTTACGCCCCCCCCCCTCCCCCCCCAGTTCCCATAAAACAAAAACTCCGTAAAAATTCCGTAAAGTTCTAAAGGCGAATTCACATGAGGCAGATTTGTTGCAGAAAATTTCGACAACTGTCCCAATTCATATAAATGGGGGCCGACAGAAAACCTTGTATGAGTTCAGCCTAACACATTGGAATCTGTCCTGGTTGCCCATGGCAACCAATCACATCGCTGCTTTCCGTTTCCAAGAGCAGAATAGAAAATGAAAGCTGAGCTCTGATTGGTCGCTATGGGCAACAACAGCAGTTTTATAAATCTTCGTATTTAGGTTTTTAAATAATAATTCCCTGCTAATTAATTTATTTTATTTTAATTTTTTTTTATTACAAGTCGTGATTCATTCATGTGACTCATTTTGGATTTCTGATGAAGAATTCATATGATTTGGGGCTTTTTTTTCTCCCCACTAACATAGTCTAGGTGAGGAAAAACGCCAATATTTCCGGCAAAAACGCCATATCCAGAGAACGCTGCGATTTTGGAAAGCCTAAAAACGTCAGAAAAAGGGGGGAAAAAATGCTAAACGCTAAAATACTGTCCACAGATTCCTGTAAGGTAAATATACAAGTGGAATTCCAGCCAATGTAATTATATCCTGGAATGAACTGGCATAACTACAACCCCCAGCATGTCCTGCCAGTGCAATTCACACAAAAAAAAAAAACTATGCCGCTGTTCACACAATGTTTTGTATATGACACGCATTTTTTCACATGGTTCGGCTAAATACTTGGCAGAATACATGTGAAAAATCCACCATTGGATGTAGCCTAATGTGTTTAGTGCCCCCATGATGTGCCAATCACTAACCCCCCTTACATTACAATGCGGATCTTATGCGCGTTTGTAGAACTAAAAGGATTTGCTTATCTTCCGACCGGATTATGCGTTTCTAATCTTGACGCATACGGTGATTGTCTTCATCGCTATGACAAAAACCTTCCTGTTATCAGCTGTGTCCTGCTTTTAGTTGCGACACGGACGCAGACTGCGAGGTGACCGTACAAATACAGAGAATCATAGGCGGCACAATGACGACCGGTCACAGCCGTTGGCCGTCCGGGCATGCTGGGAGTTGTAGTTTTGCAACAGCTTGGAGGTTCACAGTTTGGAGACCACTGTTTTACACAGTCTGAAAATGGATGCCTATGTATACTAACGCATGACAGAAGGGTCACAACCTTCGTGAGGTTTTAAAAAAACGCATGTGAACATTTTACAAGCAAAATAAAATATACAAAAAAAACTCAGAAAAATTCCGTACGGTTTGCATTCTTTTTAAAAAATGATTATTTTTTTTTGCTCCTAAAGTGTTTTTGGCCCACGGCAAAAAATGAGACCCATAGAAATGGCTGTTTGCAAAAGAGCCTTTTTTTCTGACATCTACAACCCCCACCCCCCACCATCACCACCACCACCACCACCACCCAAAAAACTAAAATAAATAAACAATAAAATTATTTTATGGCCGTAACAATGATGCCAGTAAAAATATATTGTGTGTGGGGGTGGGAAGGGGCGACTTGTTTTCCTATTGAATTCAATTGGGGGTGTTTTATTTTTTGTTTTGTTTTTTAGATATAAGTCAGCTATTTTGGCTTGTTTAGAACCCCCCAAAAAAATTGTTCCCAAAAACTGTGTATGAACTTTTTTTTATTCTTTTTTTAAGCCATGTTTTTGTTCTGTTTTCTGTCAAGTATTTGGCATATGACACGCCAAAATAGGAATGGAAAAAAAATGTGCGCAATTGTTTTTTATATGATAATACCTGCCATAGTTCACACTGAAGGTAAGGGAAGATCATTTGAAAGGGGGTAATCTGCTCCCAAAATGGAAACAACATTCGTGTCGGGATTTTGGAATCAATGCCAATTCCTTTGACGCTTTTTGCGTGAAATATTACAGTATGGTAGGAAAAGGACAATTGCGCATGCAGGACATGTCTGGACCTACAGCTAGGGCATCTGTTTAGATATGGCTGATGACAGAAAACGATAGATCGCAGTGTGCTACACAGCGTGACAATGTTTATCTGACAAAGTGCCTCCAGCTGTTGCAAAACTACAAATCCCAGCATGTCCAGATAGACAAAGGCTATGATCATATACCCGTGATCAGGACTCTGAGGTGTCCATCCACCATTCTTGTGTGTAGACCAATGTTTTCATACAGGTTGTTGCAAAACTACAATTCCCAGCATGCCCGGACAGCCTTTGGCTGTCCGGGCATGCTGGGAGTTGTAGTTTTGCAACAGCTGAACCCCCCCCCCCCCCCCCCCGATTAGGAAACACTACAGCATGAGGGACAGGTCAGGCTTCTGTTCGGGCCTACTAGATTTATAGCTTAGGTCACCCCTAAAGTGAATGACCCTCAAAAATCAATTTTTTTTCATTGTGAACAATCACTTTAGACGTTTCAATGTCTCAATCCACAAAATGGCCGCCCCCCCAAGTAAGTGGCAAGGCCGGTGAATAACATGAAGAGAGGATGCCGAAAACAACACATGAGTGTCTAATGTAAATGAGGGAATTCAGGGGGATTTCTATGGAGGGAGATCCAACATGGCGGCACTTTTAAACAATTTGAGTGGCCACTACACAGGATATGGGTGGGCTCCATTAAGAAAATAAAAGGAGCTGCGGCCTTCATTTACATGAGAAGCCCCCAAGGGTCAATGGAGAATTCACATCCAAACTCATTGTGAGCACCTTCCCTTTGTGAGGCCTAATGAATCACTTTATCTGAGAGGAGACATGACACACAATACACAAACACATGGGGACCCGGATACACAAAAAGCGCAGACAGACACACACACACACACACTGAGAAAGAGCAAACGCTGTCAGCTGTGAGCACGCCATAAAGATGGGGGGGGGGGACGTCTCACGGGGTAGTGGGCACTTCCTGCAACAAAGGAAACTTGCAACATGGCTGCCTGTCAGGGAAAATCACAAATGTATAATTTTTGTGTTTTTATTTCATGTTTTTTTTATTTTATGTATAATTTTTGTGTACATTATTTATTATTATTTTTTTTTTTCGTGTTTAAAAAATGCATAAAAAATTACCGTATATTTCGCCCTATAGGACGAACCGGCATATAAGACGCACCCAATTTTAAAGGTGCAAAATCTAGAAAACCAAGATTCTGCACCCAACGGTGGTCTTCAACCTGCGGACCTCCAGATGTTGCAAAACTACAACTCCCAGCATGCCCGGACAGCCGTTGGCTGTCCGGGCATGCTGGGAGTTGTAGTTTTGCAGCATCTGGAGGTCCGCAGGTTGAAGACCACTGGTATAGGAGGTAATACTCACGTGTCCCCGCCGCTCCGGACCCGTCACCGCTGCCCTGGATGTCGCTCCATCACTGTTGCCGCGTCCATGTGGTGTCCCCGACGCTCCGGACGTCTTCTTCCCCGGGATCCACGCTCTCCATCGCCGTCATCACGCCGCTATGCACGCCGCTCCTATTGGATGACGGGACGGCGTGCGCGACGACGTGATGACGTCGAAGGAGAGCGCCGGCCATGCAGGGGATCCCGGCACAGAGCAGACACCGAGGAGGCAGGTAAGGTCCCTCCCGGTGTCCTCTAAGCTGTTCGGGACGCCGCGATTTCACCGCGGCGGTCCCGAACAGCCCGACTGAGCAGCCGGATTACTGTCACTTTCGCTTCAGAGGCGGCGGTCAGCTTTGATCGCCGCGTCTGAAGGGTTAATACAGGGCATCAACCCTTTTTCCTGTATTAGACGCGGGTCCCGGCCGTTGATGGCCACAGGGACCGACCCGATAGGGGTGTGTTCGCCGTATAAGACGCACCAACTTTTCCCCCCCGGTTTTGGGGAAGAAAAAGTGCGTCTTATACGGCGAAAAATACGGTAAGTTAATTATAATCAAGTTGCACAATTTTCCCACCTTGGTTTATATACTTATCAGTGTTGCTTTAGGCTAAGGCGACTTCAGCCGCGACGCAGTTGTGTGCACTGTAATAAAAAAAAAGCGAACGGTCATCTTGCGGTGCTCCCAACGGGAAAAATCAATTCAAGGACGGATTTCTGTTGACTGTCCTAGCATCTTCGGATGACTACATTGACTTTCTTTTAGCTGTAATGCAGAGATGCGGCGAAAGTCATGTCCAAAGTCGCCATGTAGCCATAGAGTGTGGCTAGGGGTTTACATGGCGGTTTTGGCCACAACGCAGGTCACGCGGCCCACAATCGCCATGTCACACGACAGGATTGTGCTCCTTTACAGTTAATGCAAGAGAGTCGCAACTCGAAAGTTGTCAGGTTAGCGAACAGAAATCCATCCTAGTCACGTACATTAGTTTATACGTAAGTGATGCCGCACAATTTATGAAGCGCGACATGGCGATATGGAGCCACAAGACGCATTTTGCGACCATAGTCGTCCTAGCCCTTTATAAGGCAACAATTACATATTGCGTCAAAATTCAGTGCTGGAAGGAGGCTTAAAATCTGAATTTCGATGTTAATTTTGGTGTCGGCTTTTGCGGCAAATTTCAATCCATCGCATTGAAAAGAATGAAATCCGTGGCGAAAATCGGCGGCGCTTACGCATGGTAACAGGCAGCATATGAAGTCCATTTCCGTGTTTTTTTTTCCTGCTATGAGTGAATGGGATTTGTTAAAACCTCCATCCGCTAGCATTACACTGGACTTTGTTGCGGAAGTTCGGCGCCAAAGTATGCAATGTACAAAACCATCGTAAAGATGGATGCCTAACCTACGCCATGAACATTTCAATACGATTCTCCTGATATTTTATAATCTGGATATTTTCATGCGCCAGAGAGGCATCGCTTGATAGCGACATTTGTGTTGTTCCTCATAAAAGTGATACGTGGTAGTGTGCGGTTCCCATTTCGACCGCCATTTTACTTTGTTCGTCGTAAAAGCTACCCCTAGCGACTAATCAGGTCGCTTCCTTTTATTTTCTAACCAGTGTTGAGATGGGTTAACTGGAATACTATTGGTTGCTATTGGTGACAAACCAATTCGTAGAACTGTCTCCATTGGGCGGATCTTCTGAAGGGAATTTAAGGGTATGCAATGGGTTTTTTGGGACGAGGACCCAGGGCTCTGAGGTGTCCGTTCAACATTCTTGGGTGTTTCCCAAAACTACGACTTCCAGCATGCACGGACAGCCGAAGGCTGTCCGGTCATGGTGGAAGTTGTAGTTTTGCAACAGCTGGAGGCACCCTGGTTTGGGAAACAGTACAGCAGGAGGACAGGCTAGGCTTCTTTTCGGGCCTACTAGCTTTATACAACCCTCAAAAATCCAATTTAAGGGTATGTGATGGTTTGTTGGGACTATACCGCAGCTTCATGTACACAGATGACACTTCTTGTACCCCCCCATACCCCCCAGACATGGCTTATATAATGGCTTTACAGTGATTTCGCCATCTGTTATGTCAAAGGTTATCAGTGCGAAGACCCGTGGAGAACGGCGGCCTACAGCTAGGAATGAAACGTGACGTTCAGCAGCCTCACATAATATCCACATTATATCCCTGTAATACAGGGGTAGTAAGTAGTGTTATGTCAGAGGTAGCGAATAAAACACATGAAGTCCCGGTTCTCTGGGTATTGCCACAGGCTGCGTACATAGGGGGTGGGGGTGTAAAGCCACGGTATTTACCCCCATTCACATGAAACACAGTAGATCTGTATTGTCCCTGGGAGACAATGAGGCCGATGACAACTAAGCCGGGCAGATGACGCTATACAAAGTCTATTGTGTGTGCGGCCCAGCCTGGAGGCTGCTAAGAACTTAATGGAGGTAAAAGATTAAATTATCTCAGGAACAGGCCGCTCCGCCCATCGCATTGGGATGTATGGAGCCATGGGGGGGCTCCAGAGTCCCATTCACTGCCACTACAGGATGACCTGGGTGAGAGGAACCAAAGACACTGTATCTAAGTCTATCATGCGGCATAGTGTCTGCTAAGCCTGTGTATCTAAGCCTATTGTGGTGGCCCAGTACGGGAGATGTTGTTACCCTTGCTGTCCTGTCAGGCAGCCTCCTTCAGTGTCCCCGGGGCCCTTTGCACCTGTTTCCCCCCCCCCCCCCCCCTGTACATATGTTCTGCAGTGTATTGTATTATAAAATGTGTTGTATCTTTAAAGGGTAACTCTCATTAAAATAAATTTTTGCTATTGCACCCCTTATGGTAAATAAAAAAATATTTCTAATGTACTCTGTTTAAAAAAAATGAAGTTTTCTATGTTTTATTTGTGATTAAAAAAGCTCAAGAGCACATTTTCCCCCATCTCATACACAGACTTAGGACCGAGGGCCAAACAGAGGAAGTGCAACCTGGAGTGCTGAGGGGGGTGTGTCCAGCCTCATCCAATCATAGCTCCTCTCACACTTAACTGCCATATGTTCTTGGTTGGACCCCCCCCCCCCCATCAGCTCTCCAGGCTGCAGTCTCTATGTTTGGAACTTGGTCCTAAGTCTGTGTATGAGATGGGGGGAAATGTGCTCTGGAGCTTTTTTAAGCACAAATAAAACATAGAAAACTTCATTTTTTTTTAACCAAAGTATATTAGAAATATTTTTTATTTACCATAAGGAGTGCAATAGCAAAAATTTGTTTTAATGAGAGTGCCCATTTAAGAGTTATGTAATGTGATTGTTTCCCAGGAGGTATCAGTGACCAGGTGAACCCAAGAGTGACCTATGGGCTCCCTGCTAGTCTCCCCCATATAAGCCCTGGGTGGAGCTTCTCTCTTTCCTTACAAGTCTTTGCTGAGGTCCAGTGCAGTCGCCTAGTGTGTGTGTCCAGAGTGTTGGAGGCCTCAAAGTCCAGTCCTGCAGCCGCCATCAAGTCATGTAAGATGAAGTCACAGCTTTATGAGTCAAGTCAAGTCAGTCCCTGTCATCTGTGTGGTCTGCATTCAATTGTCCAGTCTTACTTTTTTTTATCAACTGGTGCCAGAAAGTTAAACAGATTTGTAAATTACTTCTATTAAAAAATCTTAATCCTTCCAGTACTTATTAGCTGCTGAATACTGCAGAGGAAATTCTTTTCTTTTTGGAACATAGAGCTCTCTGCTGACATCATGACCACAGTGCTCTCCGCTGACATCTCTGTCCATTTTAAGAACTGTCCAGAGTAGGAGAAAATCCCCATAGCAAACATATGCTGCTCTAGACAGTTCCTAAAATGGACAGAGATGTCAGCAGAGAGCACTGTGCTCGTGATGTCAGCAGAAAGCTCTGTGTTCCAAAAAGAAAAGAATTTCCTCTGTAGTAATCAGCAGCTAATAAGTACTGGATGGATTAAGATTTTTTAATAGAAGTTATTTACAAATCTGTTTAACTTTCTGGCACCAGTTGATTTAAAGAAAAAAAAAAAAAGTGACCCTTTAACCCCTTAACAACCACGGACATTAGTAGTGCCGCGCGCTATTAACCCCTTAGACGCGGCGTTCAAAGTTGAACACCGCATCTAAAATGAAAGTAAAAGCTTCCCAGCTGCTCAGTCGGGCTGATCGGGACCAACGCAGTGAATAGTGCGGTGTCCCGATCAGCTAGGACGCAAGCGGAGGGTCACTTACCTTCCTCCGGCAAGTCCGATCGGCGATTGATTGCTCCAAGCCTGAGATCCAGGCTTGAGCAATTGACCGCCGATAACACTGATCAATGAAAAGCTATGGCTTTGCAGTGAACAGTGCTGGCAATCAGTGCATGCAATAACATTTTAAACGTATTAATTTTCCTGCATGTAGTTATGATTTTTTCCAGAAGTACGACAAAATCAAACCTATATAAGTAGGGGATCATTTTAATCGTATGGACCTAGAGAATAAACATAAGGTGTCATTTTTACTAAAAAATGTACTGAGTAGAAACGGAAGCCCCCAAAAGTTACAGAATGGCATTTTTTTCTTCAATTTTGTCGCACAATTATTTTTTTCCTGTTAATGACTGATGTAACTGCAAAGTAGAATTGGTGGCGTAAAAAATAAGCCATAATATGGATTTTTAGGTGCAAAATTTAAAGGGTTATGATTTTTAAAAGGTGAGGAGGAAAAAACTAAAGTGCAAATACAGAAAAACCTGTGGTCCTTAAGGGGTTAAGGTCTCTGCGTCGCTGCGTCCCTGGCTGAACTGTATAGACTTTACCAGCTGTCTACCATCAGTAAAGTTACTGTTGTCCATAACTTGGCGTCAAAGTCTTTATTGCCCCCGTGATTAGCCCAGGATCCAGCGGTATACCTTCGGGTGGTTTTAGGCTAAACCACGCCCTGGCGTCACGAATACAAGAGTTTAATGCCATCTGCCCCTAGGGTAACAAAATTTGCCCTCATCATGTCTGCCGAGCCAGTGTACCAAAGCCTATTGTGTAATACTGTCTTCCGCACCACTGTATCTAAGCCTACCTGTGTGACACTGCTGTGGTGGCCTATTTGATCCTGCCATGTATGAAACTGTCTACTGAGCAGCTATAGTCCAACCTATCATATGTGATACTCCCAGCTGAGATAGTGTATCTGAGCCTATCATGTGTGACAGTGTCTGCTAATCTGATGTATCTAAGCCGATCTTGTGTGATACTGTCTGCTGAGCCAGTGTACCCAATCCTATTACGTATGATACTGTCTTCCAAGCCACTGTATCTAAGCTTATGCTGTGTGACACACTCAGTTGTGGTGGTGTATCTAAGCCTGCCATGTATAATACTGTCTACTGAGCAGCTGTTCAACCTATCATGTGTGATACTCTCTGCTGAGATATTAGTGTTTGCTGGGCTGATGTATTGAAGTCTGTCATGTGTGATGCTGTCTGCTAAGCTAGTGTATCTAAGCCTATCACGTGTTATTGTGTCTGACAAGCCAGTGTATATAAGCATATTACTTGAGATACTGTCTTCAGAGCCACTGTACCTAAGCCTATCCTGTGTGACACTGTTAGCTGTTGCCGGTGTATCTAAGCCTGCCATATATGAGATACTATGTCTACTGAGCAGCTGTAGTTATCCCATCATGAGTGATACTCCCAGCTGAGATAGTGTATCTAAGTCTATCATGGGTGATCCTGTCTGCCCGACATATTATTTCTACGTCTATTATGTATTATATTATTAGTGTTTGCTAAGCTGATGTATCTAAGCCTATCATGTTATTGTGTCTGTAAAGTCAATGTATGTAAGCCGTCCTGTGCGATACTGTCTGCTGAGCCAGTGTATCTAAGCCTTTTACTTGTGACACTGTCTTCAGAGCCACTGTATCTAAGCCTATCCTGTGTGGCACTGTCTGCTGTGTTGGTGTATCTAAGCCTGCCATGCATGATACAGTCTACTCCCTATTGAGATAGTGTATCTAAGTCTGTCATGTGTGATACTTTCTTCTCAACCTGTGATAGATACTGTCTATCTAAGTGTTTCCTAACCAGGGTGCTTCCAGCTGTTGCAAAACTACAACTCCCAGCATGCCCGGACAGCCAAAGGCTGTCCGGGCATGCTGGGAGTTGTAGTTTTGCAACAGCTGGAGGCTCCACTGATCTAAGTCGAAAATGCGTGAAACATTTTGCTTTGCTGTGCTTGTGAATCTAATTTAATTAGTGTCCTGCATCTTCATGCAGCGGCCATATTTGCAGGCCTCAGTATTCTCGATATGCTGTGCCGATTGAGCCGTATTCACAAATGGCCATGAAATTAGGTCAGAAGCCGAATAAATTTCGGAGCAGTTATAATTTTTTTATTTGGGATGTGGAGATTGTCAGATTCCAGCCCAGGGGGGGGTTGTGCAGTGATTTACCATATGTCAGGCTCGGGCACAGACAATACAGAGAGGAGGTTATGGAGAATGTACCACCATTAATCTTTATGACAATAGACTGACATGGTGGAGAGGGGAGGAACATGGGAGACATCATCGGGGCTGAAAATTAAACACCATGTACCCCCCAGCCAAAAAGGATCATTGTCAGCCGGCTATAACAACAACAGCAGCCAGATTCAATGACATCGGGAGCAGGGGGAGGAAAGGGAGGCTGTGACTACCTAAAATAATAAATTATTGAAGATGATGTGCTGGAGGCAGGGGTGTAACCATCTGAGAGACTATGACAAGGGCCTCCTGGGGCGGAACATCTCCAGAAAAGCTGGCCTTGTGTGGTGTTCCTGATACATTGGGGTTTGTACCTAAGAAAGTTGGTCCAAAAAAAGGACAACCAAGGCCTTTTGTGCTGTTTCTTTTATGTAGGGGTTAGTAACAAACATAGTTGGTCCAGGGAAGGACAACCAAGGTCTTGTGAGGTATTCACGATACATTGGGGGTTAATACCTAATAAAGTTGATCCAAAAAAAGGACAACCAAGGTCTTGTGTGGTGTTCCTAATACGTTGGGGTTAGTACCTAAAAAAGTTGGTCCAAGGAAGGACAACCAAGGTCTTGTGTGGTGTTCCTGATACATTGGGGTTTGTACCTAAGAAAGTTGGTTCGAAAAAAAGACAACCAAGGCCTTGTGTGGTGTTTCTTTTATGTAGGGGTTAGTACCAGACATAATTGGTCGAGGGAAGGACAACCAAGGTATTGTGGGGTGTTCCCAATACATTGGGGGTTAATACCTAAGAAAGTTGGTCCAAGGAAGGACAACCAAGGTCTTGTATGGTGTTCCTCATACGTTGGGGTTAGTACCTAAGAAAGTTGGTCCAAGGAAGGACAACCAAGGTCTTGTGTGGTGTTCCCGATACATTGGGGTTAGTATCTAATAAAGTAGGTCCAAAAAAGGACAACCAAGGCCTTGTGTGGTATTTCTTTTATGTAGGGGTTAGTACCAGATATAGTTGGTCCAGGCAAGGACAACCAAGGTCTTGTGAGGTGTTCCTAATACATTGGCGGTTAATACCTAAGAAAGTTGGTCCAAGGAAGGACAACCAAGGTCTTGTGTGGTGTTCCCAATACGTTGGGGTTAGTACCAGGAAGAACAACCAAGGACAGGGTCAATTAAGTGTGTGTGGTGGGGTGAGGGTTAGTCTATCTGATCCGATCCTACAGAAGAGATGCTGTAAAGCAAACTACTGAAAAATTTCTTCTGGCTACGATAGAAAGGAGTTTGCGGTGTGTGGGGGGTATGTAGCCATGCTGACCCCTGTCCACCACCAAAAGTGTATACAATGGGAACATGAGCATTAGAACTGGACAAAGGAGCAATAGAAGAAGGTGGTCTGGTGGATCACGTTCTCCATCGTGTGTGTCACCTTACTGGAGAAGAAATGGCACCAGGATGCCCTATAGGAAGAAGACGACACGGCGGAGGCAGTGTGATGGGCAATGTTCTGCTGGAGACCTTGGGTCCTGGTATCGGGTGAATGTTACTGTGACAAGAACCACCCCCCTAAATACTGTGCAGACCAAATCCCCTCCATTATGGTCACATGATACCCTGATGGCAGTAGCCTCTTTCAGCAGGATAGTGCCCCCCCAGGCCATCCTGTAGACATTGTTCAGGAATGAGGAACAAGATAAAGAGATTAAGGTGGTGACTCGGCCTCTAGATTCCCCAGATCTCCATCCGATCATTTGTGGGATCTGCTAGAGAAACAAGTCCGATCCATGGAGGCCGCACCTCATAACTTACATGGTCTGTTAGAGGACACATCACAGGTCTATGGAGTCCAGGCCCTGGGTCACGACACAGCCGACAAATCTGAAATACCTGGGTGATGTCATCATATCCATATGGAGCAACTGTGTGATGTCATCATGTCCATATGGAGCAACTGTGTGATGTCATCATGTCCATATGGGGGAACTGTGTGATGTCATCATGTCCATATGGAGCAACTGTGTGATGTCATCATGTCCATATGGAGCAACTGTGTGATGTCATCATGTCCATATGGAGGAACTGTGTGATATCATCATGTCCATATGGAGGAACTGTGTGATGTCATCATGTCCATATGGAGGAACTGTGTGATGTCATCATGTCCATATGGAGGAACTGTGTGATGTCATCATGTCCATATGGAGGAACTGTGTGATGTCATCATGTCCATATGGAGGAACTGTGTGATGTCATCATGTCCATATGGAGGAACTGTGTGATGTCATCATGTCCATATGGAGGAACTGTGTGATGTCATCATGTCCATATGGAGGAACTGTGTGATGTCATCATGTCCATATGGAGCAACTGTGGGATGTCATCATGTCCATATGGAGCAACTGTGGGATGTCATCATGTCCATATGGAGCAACTGTGTGATGTCATCATGTCCATATGGAGCAACTGTGTGATGTCATCATGTCCATATGGAGCAACTGTGTGATGTCATCATGTCCATATGGAGCAACTGTGTGATGTCATCATGTCCATATGGAGGAACAGTGTGATGTCATCATGTCCACATGGAGCAACTGTGTGATGTCATCATGTCCATATGAAAGTATAAAAGGGGTCCGACCCAGGACTAGCAAGGTGTACTTATTAAAGTGTCCCTTGAGTGTACATTGCAATACTGGGATGGGGGGGGGGGGGGGGGGGGGGGGGTGCATTGGGTAGACTGGAAACAAAATGGTGTCAGTGAGGTCTCATAAAAGGCCTTGATTACTACAGTTGTAACCAGCAGACCTGTTGTCCATAGCAACCAATCAGAAAGCAGCTTTCATTTTCTAGCCTGCACTAGGAAAACTTGAGTGACAGGTTGCTATGGGTAACAAAGCGTCACGTTGACTATGGTTTATACCAGTGAATCCCAACCAGGGTGCCTCCAGCTGTTGCAAAACTACAACTCTCAGCATGCCCGGACAGCCAACGGCTGTCGGGGCATGCTGAGAGTTGTAGTTTTGCAACAGCTGGAGTTACCCTGGTTGGGATTCACTGGCCTTTACAGATTCCAACCAACAAAATGGCCACCGAGACATAACACGAGGCTAAAGAGCTCCTAGACCTTAATACATTCAGCCATGTTTTCCCTGCATAAGAACCTTACATTATGCACAACATAAAGAGGACCTGTGTCTGCGGGCACAGGGTGACACCGGGTAGGCTGTGCCGCTCCTAACACAACGCTGACATTATTCTAATTGTTTTACTTATTTTTATTTTTTTTTTACAAACGCTTTTTTGTTCCCAAGAGCTTACACTCTATTCATCAGTATGACCCGCAAAGTCATCTGTAAATCAGCAGACGGACGCATTAAAAAGGGGCCATGTATAATTTAATTTATTTATGAAACTCCAATACAAAAACATAATATATACAAGAGCGAGGAGGGTCGGCGACGTCAGTGCGTCATGCCTTGCTCCCTCCAGCGGTGGCGCTCTTATCTGATTTATCTTGTTGCGGCGCCTTCAGGAGGGCGAGTTTCTTGGGCATGTTGGCAGCGGCTTTCATGGTGACGTCATGCTCGATCTTACTTCGGATCTGTACTTCCAGGTTCTGGAGGAGGCATAAATAGGGGTAACATTATAATATTAATAACAACAATAACATTATACTGTGTGCATGCAATGCATTGTGGGACATGTAGTTCTCTTTATAAACATGTAGTTTCCTTTTCTAAAACAGACTTTAAAGGGGTACTCCACTGCCCTAGCGTTCAGTACATTTTGTTCCGAACGCTGGGTTAGGGCTGCGGGGGTCGTGAGGTAATGGCCACGCCCCTTGTGATGTCATGCCACACCCCCTTCAATGCAAGTCTATGGGAGGGGAATGTGGCCATGACATGTATAGCGGGGCTGTGTAGTATATGTATAGCGGGGCTGTGTGGTATATGTATAGCAGGGCTGTGTGTGTGTGTAGTATATGTATAGCGGGGCTGTGTGTGTGTGTAGTATATGTATTAGCGGGGCTGTGTAGTATATGTATAGCAGGGCTGTGTGTGTGTAGTATATGTATAGCAGGGCTGTGTGGTATATGTATAGCGGGGCTGTGTGGTATATGTATAGCGGGGCTGTGTAGTATATGTATAGCAGGGCTGTGTGTGTGTGTAGTATATGTATAGCGGGGCTGTGTGTGTGTGTAGTATATGTATTAGCGGGGCTGTGTAGTATATGTATAGCGGGGCTGTGTAGTATATGTATAGAAGGGCTGTGTGTGTAGTATATGTATAGCGGGGCTGTGTGTGTGTAGTATATGTATAGCGGGGCTGTGTGTGTGTGTAGTATATGTATAGCGGGGCTGTGTAGTATATGTATAGCGGGGCTGTGTGTGTAGTATATGTATAGCGGGGCTGTGTGTGTGTGTAGTATATGTATAGCGGGGCTGTGTGTGTGTGTAGTATATGTATAGCGGGGCTGTGTAGTATATGTATAGCGGGGCTGTGTAGTATATGTATAGCGGGGCTGTGTAGTATATGTATAGCGGGGCTGTGTAGTATATGTATAGCGGGGCTGTGTAGTAGATGTATAGCGAGGCTGTGTAGTATATGTATAGCGGGGCTGTGTAGTAGATGTATAGCGAGGCTGTGTAGTAGATGTATAGCGAGGCTGTGTAGTAGATGTATAGCGGGGCTGTGTAGTAGATGTATAGGCAGGGCTGTGTGTGTGTAGTATATGTATAGCGGGGCTGTGTGTGTGTAGTAGATGTATAGCAGGGCTGTGTGTGTGTAGTATATGTATAGCAGGGCTGTGTGTGTGTAGTATATGTATAGCAGGGCTGTGTGTGTAGTATATGTATAGCAGAACAGTGTGTGTAGTATATGTATAGCAGGGCTGTGTGTGTAGTATATGTATAGCGGGGCTGTGTGTGTAGTATATGTATAGCGGGGCTGTGTGTGTGTAGTATATGTATAGCAGGGCTGTGTGTGTAGTATATGTATAGCGGGCTGTGTGTGTGTAGTATATGTATAGCGGGGCTGTGTGTGTGTAGTAATATGTATAGCGGGGCTGTGTGTGTGTAGTATATGTATAGCGGGGCTGTGTGTGTGTAGTATATGTATAGCGGGCTGTGTGTGTGTAGTATATGTATAGCGGGGCTGTGTGTGTGTGTAGTATATGTATAGCGGGGCTGTGTGTGTGTAGTATATGTATAGCAGGGCTGTGTGTGTGTGTGTAGTATATGTATAGCGGGGCTGTGTGTGTGTAGTATATGTATAGCGGAGCTGTGTGTGTGTGTGTAGTATATGTATAGCGGGGCTGTGTGTGTGTGTAGTATATGTATAGCGGGGCTGTGTGTGTGTGTAGTATATGTATAGCGGGGCTGTGTGTGTGTGTTAGTATATGTATAGCGGGGCTGTGTGTGTGTGTAGTATATGTATAGCGGGGCTGTGTGTGTGTGTAGTATATGTATAGCGGGGCTGTGTGTGTGTAGTATATGTATAGCGGGGCTGTGTGTGTAGTATATGTATAGCGGGGCTGTGTGTGTGTAGTATATGTATAGCAGGGCTGTGTGTGTGAAGTATATGTATAGCGGGGCTGTGTGTGTAGTATATGTACAGCGGGGCTGTGTGTGTGTAGTATATGCATAGCAGGGCTGTGTGTGTGTAGTATATGTATAGCAGGGCTGTGTGTGTAGTATATGTATAGCAGGGCTGTGTGTGTAGTATATGTATAGCAGGGCTGTGTGTGTGTAGTATATGTATAGCAGGGCTGTGTGTGTGTAGTATATGTATAGCAGGGCTGTGTGTGTGTAGTATATGTATAGCGGGGCTGTGTGTGTGTAGTATATGTTATAGCGGGGCTGTGTGTGTGTAGTATATGTATAGCAGGGCTGTGTGTGTGTGTAGTATATGTATAGCAGGGCTGTGTGTGTAGTATATGTATAGCGGGGCTGTGTGTGTGTGTAGTATATGTATAGCGGGGCTTGTGTGTGTGTGTAGTATATGTATAGCGGGGCTGTGTGTGTGTGTAGTATATGTATAGCGGGGCTGTGTGTGTGTGTAGTATATGTATAGCGGGGCTGTGTGTGTGTGTAGTATATGTATAGCGGGGCTGTGTGTGTGTAGTATATGTATAGCGGGGCTGTGTGTGTGTAGTATATGTATAGCGGGGCTGTGTGTGTGTAGTATATGTATAGCAGGGCTGTGTGTGTGTAGTATATGTATAGCAGGGCTGTGTGTGTAGTATATGTATAGCAGGGCTGTGTGTGTAGTATATGTATAGCAGGGCTGTGTGTGTGTAGTATATGTATAGCGGGGCTGTGTGTGTGTAGTATATGTATAGCGGGGCTGTGTGTGTGTAGTATATGTATAGCGGGGCTGTGTGTGTGTAGTATAATGTATAGCGGGGCTGTGTGTGTAGTATATGTATAGCAGGGCTGTGTGTGTAGTATATGTATAGCAGGGCTGTGTGTGTGTGTGTGTGTGTGTGTGTGTGTGTGTGTGTGTGGTATATGTATAGCAGGGCTGTGTGTGTAGTATATGTATAGCAGGGCTGTGTGTGTGTGGTATATGTATAGCAGGGCTGTGTGTGTGTGGTATATGTATAGCAGGGCTGTGTGTGTGTAGTATATGTATAGCAGGGCTGTGTGTGTGTGGTATATGTATAGCAGGGCTGTGTGTGTGTGGTATATGCACAGCAGGGCTGTGTGTGTGTGTAGTATATGTATAGCAGGGCTGTGTGTAGTATATGTATAGCGGGGCTGTGTGTGTGTGTGTGTGTGTAGTATATGTATAGCGGGGCTGAGTGTAGTATATGTATAGCGGGGCTGTGTGTGTAGTATATGTATAGCAGGGCTGTGTGTGTGTAGTATATGTACAGCAGGGCTGTGTGTAGTATATGTATAGCAGGGCTGTGTGTAGTATATGTATAGCGGGGCTGTGTGTGTGTAGTATATGTATAGCAGGGCTGTGTGTATGTAGTATATGTATAGCGGGGCTGTGTGTATGTAGTATATGTATAGCGGGCTGTGTGTAGTATATGTATAGCGGGGCTGTGTGTGTGTGTAGTATATGTATAGCGGGGCTGTGTGTGTGTGTAGTATATGTATAGCAGGGCTGTGTGTGTGTGTAGTATATGTATAGCAGGGCTGTGTGTGTGTGTAGTATATGTATAGCAGGGCTGTGTGTGTGTGTAGTATATGTATAGCAGGGCTGTGTGTGTAGTATGTGTGTGTGTGTGTGTGTGTGTGTGTGTGTGTGTGTGTAGTATATGTATAGCAGGGCTGTGTGTGTAGTATATGTATAGCGGGGCTGTGTGTGTGTGTGTAGTATATGTATAGCGGGGCTGTGTGTGTGTAGTATATGTATAGCAGGGCTGTGTGTGTGTAGTATATGTATAGCAGGGCTGTGTGTGTGTAGTATATGTATAGCGGGGCTGTGTGTGTGTGTAGTATATGTATAGCGGGGCTGTGTGTGTGTGTAGTATATGTATAGCGGGGCTGTGTGTGTGTAGTATATGTATAGCGGGGCTGTGTGTGTGTGTAGTATATGTATAGCGGGGCTGTGTGTGTGTGTGTGTAGTATATGTATAGCTGGGCGCTGTGTGTGTGTAGTATATGTATAGCGGGGCTGTGTGTGTGTGTGTGTGTGTAGTATATGTATAGCGGGGCTGTGTGTGTGTAGTATATGTATAGCAGGGCTGTGTGTGTGTAGTATATGTATAGCAGGGCTGTGTGTGTGTGTGTGTAGTATATGTATAGCGGGGCTGTGTGTGTGTAGTATATGTATAGCGGGCTGTGTGAGTAGTATATGTATAGCAGGGCTGTGTGTGTGTAGTATATGTATAGCAGGGCTGTGTGTGTGTAGTATATGTATAGCAGGGCTGTGTGTGTGTAGTATATGTATAGCAGGGCTGTGTGTGTGTAGTATATGTAGAGCGGGGCTGTGTGTGTGTAGTATATGTATAGCAGGGCTGTGTGTGTAGTATATGTATAGCGGGGCTGTGTGTGTAGTATATGTATAGCGGGGCTGTGTGTGTGTAGTATATGTATAGCGGGGCTGTGTGTGTGTAGTATATGTATAGCGGGGCTGTGTGTGTAGTATATGTATAGCGGGGCTGTGTGTGTGTAGTATATGTATAGCGGGGCTGTGTGTGTGTAGTATATGTATAGCAGGGCTGTGTGTGTAGTATATGTATAGCAGGGCTGTGTGTGTGTGTGTGTGTGTGTGTGTAGTATATGTATAGCAGGGCTGTGTGTGTGTAGTATATGTATAGCAGGGCTGTGTGTGTGTGGTATATGTATAGCAGGGCTGTGTGTGTGTGGTAATATGTACAGCAGGGCTGTGTGTGTGTGTAGTATATGTATAGCAGGGCTGTGTGTGTAGTATATGTATAGCGGGGCTCTGTGTGTGTGTGTGTGTGTGTAGTATATGTATAGCGGGGCTGTGTGTAGTATATGTATAGCGGGGCTGTGTGTGTGTGTAGTATATGTATAGCAGGGCTGTGTGTGTGTAGTATATGTATAGCAGGGCTGTGTGTGTGTAGTATATGTATAGCAGGGCTGTGTGTGTGTGTAGTATATGTATAGCAGGGCTGTGTGTGTAGTATATGTATAGCGGGGCTCTGTGTGTGTGTGTGTGTGTGTGTGTGTAGTATATGTATAGCGGGGCTGTGTGTAGTATATGTATAGCGGGGCTGTGTGTGTGTGTAGTATATGTATAGCAGGGCTGTGTGTGTGTAGTATATGTATAGCAGGGCTGTGTGTGTGTAGTATATGTATAGCAGGGCTGTGTGTGTGTAGTATATGTATAGCAGGGCTGTGTGTGTAGTATATGTATAGCGGGGCTGTGTGTATGTAGTATATGTATAGCGGGGCTGTGTGTAGTATATGTATAGCGGGGCTGTGTGTGTGTGTAGTATATGTATAGCAGGCTGTGTGTGTAGTATATGTATAGCAGGGCTGTGTGTGTAGTATATGTATAGCGGGGCTGTGTGTATGTAGTATATGTATAGCGGGGCTGTGTGTAGTATATGTATAGCAGGGCTGTGTGTGTGAGTGTAGTATATGTATAGCAGGGCTGTGTGTGTGTAGTATATGTATAGCAGGGCTGTGGTGTGTGTTGTATATGTATAGCAGGGCTGTGTGTGTAGTATATGTATAGCGGGGCTGTGTGTGTGTGTGTGTGTGTGTGTGTAGTATATGTATAGCAGGGCTGTGTGTGTGTAGTATATGTATAGCAGGGCTGTGTGTGTGTAGTATATGTATAGCAGGGCTGTGTGTGTGTGTGTTGTGTGTGTGTAGTATATGTATAGCAGGGCTGTGTGTGTGTGTAGTATATGTATAGCAGGGCTGTGTGTGTGTGTGTAGTATATGTATAGCGGGGCTGTGTGTGCTTAGTATATGTATAGCGGGGCTGTGTGTGTAGTATATGTATAGCGGGGCTGTGTTTGTGTAGTATATGTATAGCGGGGCTGTGTGTGCTTAGTATATGTATAGCGGGGCTGTGTGTGTAGTATATGTATAGCGGGGCTGTGTTTGTGTAGTATATGTATAGCAGGGCTGTGTGTGTGTAGTATATGTATAGCAGGGCTGTGTGTGTGTAGTATATGTATAGCGGGGCTGTGTGTGTGTGTAGTATATGTATAGGCAGGGCTGTGTGTGTGTAGTATATGTATAGCAGGGCTGTGTGTGTGTAGTATATGTATAGCAGGGCTGTGTGTGTGTAGTATATGTATAGCGGGGCTGTGTGTGTGTAGTATATGTATAGCGGGGCTGTGTGTGTGTAGTATATGTATAGCGGGGCTGTGTGTGTGTGTGTGTGTGTGTGTGTGTGTGTGTAGTATATGTATAGCAGGGCTGTGTGTGTGTAGTATATGTATAGCAGGGCTGTGTGTGTGTAGTATATGTATAGCAGGGCTGTGTGTGTGTGTGTGTGTGTGTGTGTAGTATATGTATAGCAGGGCTGTGTGTGTGTGTAGTATATGTATAGCAGGCTGTGTGTGTGTGTGTAGTATATGTATAGCGGGGCTGTGTGTGCTTAGTATATGTATAGCGGGGCTGTGTGTGTAGTATATGTATAGCGGGGCTGTGTTTGTGTAGTATATGTATAGCGGGGCTGTGTGTGCTTAGTATATGTATAGCGGGGCTGTGTGTGCTTAGTATATGTATAGCGGGGCTGTGTGTGTGTAGTATATGTATAGCGGGGCTGTGTGTGTGTAGTATATGTATAGCGGGGCTGTGTGTGTGTAGTATATGTATAGCAGGGCTGTGTGTGTGTAGTATATGTATAGCGGGGCTCTGTGTGTGTGTGTGTGTGTAGTATATGTATAGCGGGGCTGTGTGTAGTATATGTATAGCGGGGCTGTGTGTGTGTGTAGTATATGTATAGCAGGGCTGTGTGTTGTAGTATATGTATAGCAGGGCTGTGTGTGTGTAGTATATGTATAGCAGGGCTGTGTGTGTGTGTAGTATATGTATAGCAGGGCTGTGTGTGTAGTATATGTATAGCGGGGCTCTGTGTGTGTGTGTGTGTGTGTGTAGTATATGTATAGCGGGCTGTGTGTAGTATATTGTATAGCGGGCTGTGTGTGTGTGTAGTATATGTATAGCAGGGCTGTGTGTGTGTAGTATATGTATAGCAGGGCTGTGTGTGTGTAGTATATGTATAGCAGGGCTGTGTGTGTGTAGTATATGTATAGCAGGGCTGTGTGTGTAGTATATGTATAGCGGGGCTCTGTGTGTGTGTAGTATATGTATAGCGGGGCTGTGTGTAGTATATGTATAGCGGGGCTGGTGTGTGGTGTTGTAGTATATGTATAGCAGGGCTGTGTGTGTAGTATATGTATAGCAGGGCTGTGTGTGTAGTATATGTATAGCGGGGCTGTGTGTATGTAGTATATGTATAGCGGGGCTGTGTGTAGTATATGTATAGCAGGGCTGTGTGTGTGTGTAGTATATGTATAGCAGGGCTGTGTGTGTGTAGTATATGTATAGCAGGGCTGTGTGTGTGTGTAGTATATGTATAGCAGGGCTGTGTGTGTAGTATATGTATAGCGGGGCTGTGTGTGTAGTGCTGTGTGTGGATGTGGGTGTGGTAGTATATGTATAGCAGGGCTGTGTGTGTGTAAGTATATGTATAGCAGGGCTGTGTGTGTGTAGTATATGTATAGCAGGGCTGTGTGTGTGTGTGTGTGTGTGTGTAGTATATGTATAGCAGGGCTGTGTGTGTGTGTAGTATATGTATAGCAGGGCTGTGTGTGGTGTGTAGTATATGTATAGCGGGGCTGTGTGTGCTTAGTATATGTATAGCGGGGCTGTGTGTGTAGTATATGTATAGCGGGGCTGTGTTTGTGTAGTATATGTATAGCGGGGCTGTGTGTGCTTAGTATATGTATAGCGGGGCTGTGTGTGTAGTATATGTATAGCGGGGCTGTGTTTGTGTTATGTATAGCAGGGCTGTGTGTGTGTAGTATATGTATAGCAGGGGCTGTGTGTGTGTAGTATATGTATAGCAGGGCTGTGTGTGTGTAGTATATGTATAGCAGGGCTGTGTGTGTGTAGTATATGTATAGCAGGGCTGTGTGTGTGTAGTATATGTATAGCGGGGCTGTGTGTGTGTAGTATATGTATAGCGGGCGTGTGTGTGTAGTATATGTATAGCGGGGCTGTGTGTGTGTAGTATGTGTGAGGGTGTGTGTGTGTAGTATATGTATAGCAGGGCTGTGTGTGTGTAGTATATGTATAGCAGGGCTGTGTGTGTTGTAGTATATGTATAGCAGGGCTGTGTGTGTGTGTTGTAGTATGTATAGCAGGGCTGTGTGTGTGTAGTATATGTATAGCAGGGCTGTGTGTGTGTAGTAGTATGTATAGCGGGGCTGTGTGTGCTTAGTATATGTATAGCGGGGCTGTGTGTGTAGTATATGTATAGCGGGGCTGTGTTTGTGTAGTATATGTATAGCGGGGCTGTGTGTGCTTAGTATATGTATAGCGGGGCTGTGTGTGCTTAGTATATGTATAGCGGGGCTGTGTGTGCTTAGTATATGTATAGCAGGGCTGTGTGTGTGTAGTATATGTATAGCAGGGGCTGTGTGTGTGTAGTATATGTATAGCAGGGCTGTGTGTGTGTAGTATATGTATAGCGGGGCTGTGTGTGTGTAGTATATGTATAGCGGGGCTGTGTGTGTGTAGTATATGTATAGCGGGGCTGTGTGTGTGTAGTATATGTATAGCGGGGCTGTGTGTGTGTAGTATATGTATAGCAGGGCTGTGTGTGTGTAGTATATGTATAGCAGGGCTGTGTGTGTGTAGTATATGTATAGCAGGGCTGTGTGTGTGTAGTATATGTATAGCAGGGCTGTGTGTGTGTAGTATATGTATAGCAGGGCTGTGTGTGTGTAGTATATGTATAGCAGGGCTGTGTGTGTAGTATATGTATAGCAGGGCTGTGTGTGTGTAGTATATGTATAGCAGGGCTGTGTGTGTGTAGTATATGTATAGCAGGGGCTGTGTGTGTGTAGTATATGTATAGCAGGGCTGTGTGTGTGTAGTATATGTATAGCAGGGCTGTGTGTGTGTAGTATATGTATAGCAGGGCTGTGTGTGTGTAGTATATGTATAGCAGGGCTGTGTGTGTGTTAGTATATGTATAGCAGGGCTGTGTGTGTAGTATATGTATAGCAGGGCTGTGTGTGTGTGTAGTATATGTATAGCAGGGCTGTGTGTGTGTAGTATATGTATAGCAGGGCTGTGTGTGTGTAGTATATGTATAGCAGGGCTGTGTGTGTGTAGTATATGTATAGCGGGGCTGTGTGTGTGTAGTATATGTATAGCGGGGCTGTGTGTGTGTAGTATATGTATAGCAGGGGCTGTGTGTGTAGTATATGTATAGGGCTGTGTGTGCTGTGTGTGTGTGTAGTATATGTATAGCAGGGCTGTGTGTGTGTGTATATGTATAGCAGGGCTGTGTGTGTGTAGTATATGTATAGCAGGGCTGTGTGTGTGTAGTATATGTATAGCAGGGCTGTGTGTGTGTAGTATATGTATAGCGGGGCTGTGTGTGTGTAGTATATGTATAGCAGGGCTGTGTGTGTAGTATATGTATAGCGGGCTGTGTGTGTGTGTAGTATATGTATAGCAGGGCTTGTGTGTGTAGTATATGTATAGCAGGGCTGTGTGTGTGTAGTATATGTATAGCAGGGGCTGTGTGTGTGTAGTATATGTATAGCAGGGCTGTGTGTGTGTAGTATATGTATAGCAGGGGCTGTGTGTGTAGTATATGTATAGCAGGGCTGTGTGTGTGTAGTATATGTATAGCAGGGCTGTGTGTGTGTAGTATATGTATAGCAGGGCTGTGTGTGTGTAGTATATGTATAGCAGGGCTGTGTGTGTGTAGTATATGTATAGCAGGGCTGTGTGTGTAGTATATGTATAGCGGGGCTGTGTGTGTGTAGTATATGTATAGCAGGGCTGTGTGTGTGTAGTATATGTATAGCAGGGCTGTGTGTGTGTAGTATATGTATAGCAGGGCTGTGTGTGTGTAGTATATGTATAGCAGGGCTGTGTGTGTGTAGTATATGTATAGCAGGGCTGTGTGTGTGTAGTATATGTATAGCAGGGCTGTGTGTGTGTAGTATATGTATAGCAGGGCTGTGTGTGTGTAGTATATGTATAGCAGGGCTGTGTGTGTGTAGTATATGTATAGCAGGGCTGTGTGTGAGTAGTATATGTATAGCGGGGCTGTGTGTGTAGTATATGTATAGCAGGGCTGTGTGTGTGTAGTATATGTATAGCAGGGCTGTGTGTGTGTAGTATATGTATAGCAGGGCTGTGTGTGTGTAGTATATGTATAGCAGGGCTGTGTGTGTGTAGTATATGTATAGCAGGGCTGTGTGTGTGTAGTATATGTATAGCAGGGCTGTGTGTGTAGTATATGTATAGCAGGGCTGTGTGTGTGTAGTATATGTATAGCGGGGCTGTGTGTGTAGTATATGTATAGCAGGGCTGTGTGTGTGTAGTATATGTATAGCGGGCTGTGTGTGTGTAGTATATGTATAGCGGGCTGTGTGTGTGTAGTATATGTATAGCAGGGCTGTGTGTGTGTAGTATATGTATAGCAGGGCTGTGTGTGTAGTATATGTATAGCAGGGCTGTGTGTGTAGTATATGTATAGCAGGGCTGTGTGTGTGTAGTATATGTATAGCAGGGCTGTGTGTGTGTAGTATATGTATAGCAGGGCTGTGTGTGTGTAGTATATGTATAGCAGGGCTGTGTGTGTAGTATATGTATAGCAGGGCTGTGTGTGTGTAGTATATGTATAGCGGGGCTGTGTGTGTAGTATATGTATAGCGGGGCTGTGTGTGTGTAGTATATGTATAGCGGGGCTGTGTGTGTGTAGTATATGTATAGCAGGGCTGTGTGGTGTGTAGTATATGTATAGCAGGGCTGTGTGTGTGTGTAGTATATGTATAGCAGGGCTGTGTGTGTAGTATATGTATAGCAGGGCTGTGTGTGTGTAGTATATGTATAGCGGGGCTGTGTGTGTGTAGTATATGTATAGCAGGGCTGTGTGTGTAGTATATGTATAGCAGGGCTGTGTGTGTGTAGTATATGTATAGCAGGGCTGTGTGTGTGTAGTATATGTATAGCAGGGCTGTGTGTGTGTAGTATATGTATAGCGGGGCTGTGTGTGTGTAGTATATGTATAGCAGGGCTGTGTGTGTAGTATATGTATAGCGGGGCTGTGTGTGTGTAGTATATGTATAGCGGGGCTGTGTGTGTGTGTGTGTATATGTATAGCAGGGCTGTGTGTGTAGTATATGTATAGCAGGGCTGTGTGTGTGAGTATATGTATAGCAGGGGCTGTGTGTGTGTGTGTAGTATATGTATAGCAGGGCTGTGTGTGTGTAGTATATGTATAGCAGGGCTGTGTGTGTAGTATATGTATAGCAGGGCTGTGTGTGTAGTATATGTATAGCGGGGCTGTGTGTGTGTGTAGTATATGTATAGCAGGGGCTGTGTGTGTGTGTAGTATATGTATAGCGGGGCTGTGTGTGTGTAGTATATGTATAGCAGGGCTGTGTGTGTAGTATATGTATAGCAGGGCTGTGTGTGTGTAGTATATGTATAGCGGGGCTGTGTGTGTGTGTAGTATATGTATAGCGGGGCTGTGTGTGTGTAGTATATGTATAGCGGGGCTGTGTGTGTGTAGTATATGTATAGCGGGGCTGTGTGTGTAGTATATGTATAGCGGGGCTGTGTGTGTGTGTAGTATATGTATAGCAGGGGCTGTGTGTGTGTGTAGTATATGTATAGCAGGGGCTGTGTGTGTGTAGTATATGTATAGCAGGGCTGTGTGTGTGTAGTATATGTATAGCAGGGCTGTGTGTGTGTAGTATATGTATAGCAGGGCTGTGTGTGTGTAGTATATGTATAGCGGGGCTGTGTGTGTAGTATATGTATAGCAGGGCTGTGTGTGTGTAGTATATGTATAGCAGGGCTGTGTGTGTAGTATATGTATAGCAGACAGTGTGTGAAGTATATGTATAGCAGAGCTGTGTGTGTGTGTAGTATATGTATAGCAGGGCTGTGTGTGTAGTATATGTATAGCAGGGCTGTGTGTGTAGTATATGTATAGCAGGGCTGTGTGTGTGTAGTATATGTATAGCAGGGGCTGTGTGTGTGTAGTATATGTATAGCAGGGCTGTGTGTGTGTAGTATATGTATAGCGGGCTTGTGTGTGTGTAGTATATGTATAGCGGGGCTGTGTGTGTGTAGTATATGTATAGCGGGGCTGTGTGTGTGTAGTATATGTATAGCGGGGCTGTGTGTGTGTAGTATATGTATAGCAGGGCTGTGTGTGTAGTATATGTATAGCAGGGCTGTGTGTGTGTAGTATATGTATAGCAGGGCTGTGTGTGTAGTATATGTATAGCGGGGCTGTGTGTGTGTAGTATATGTATAGCAGGGCTGTGTGTGTGTAGTATATGTATAGCAGGGCTGTGTGTAGTATATGTATAGCGGGCTGTGTGTGTAGTATATGTATAGCAGGGCTGTGTGTGTGTAGTATATGTATAGCAGGGCTGTGTGTGTGTAGTATATGTATAGCGGGGCTGTGTGTGTAGTATATTATAGCAGGGCTGTGTGTGTAGTATATGTATAGCAGGGCTGTGTGTGTAGTATATGTATAGCAGGGCTGTGTGTGTGTAGTATATGTATAGCAGGGCTGTGTGTGTAGTATATGTATAGCAGGGCTGTGTGTGTAGTATATGTATAGCAGGGCTGTGTGTGTAGTATATGTATAGCAGGGCTGTGTTGTAGTATATTATAGCAGGGCTGTGTGTGTAGTATATGTATAGCAGGGCTGTGTGTGTAGTATATGTATAGCGGGGCTGTGTGTGTGTAGTATATGTATAGCAGGGCTGTGTGTGTAGTATATGTATAGCAGGGCTGTGTGTGTGTAGTATATGTATAGCAGGGCTGTGTGTGTGTAGTATATGTATAGCGGGGCTGTGTGTGTGTAGTATATGTATAGCGGGGCTGTGTGTGTGTGTAGTATATGTATAGCAGGGCTGTGTGTGTAGTATGTATAGCAGGGCTGTGTGTGTAGTATATGTATAGCAGGGCTGTGTGTGTAGTATATGTATAGCGGGCTGTGTGTGTGTAGTATATGTATAGCAGGGCTGTGTGTGTGTGTAGTATATGTATAGCAGGGGCTGTGTGTGTGTAGTATATGTATAGCAGGGGCTGTGTGTGTGTAGTATATGTATAGCGGGCTGTGTGTGTGTAGTATATGTATAGCAGGGCTGTGTGTGTGTAGTATATGTATAGCAGGGCTGTGTGTGTAGTATATGTATAGCAGGGCTGTGTGTGTGTGTAGTATATGTATAGCGGGGCTGTGTGTGTGTAGTATATGTATAGCAGGGCTGTGTGTGTGTGTAGTATATGTATAGCGGGGCTGTGTGTGTGTAGTATATGTATAGCAGGGCTGTGTGTGTAGTATATGTATAGCAGGGCTGTGTGTGTGTGTAGTATATGTATAGCAGGGCTGTGTGTGTGTAGTATATGTATAGCAGGGCTGTTGTGTGTGTAGTATATGTATAGCAGGGCTGTGTGTGTGTAGTATATGTATAGCAGGGCTGTGTGTGTGTAGTATATGTATAGCGGGCTGTGTGTGTGTGTGTGTGGTGTGTGTGTATAGTATAGCAGGGCTGTGTGTGTGTAGTATATGTATAGCAGGGCTGTGTGTGTGTAGTATATGTATAGCGGGGCTGTGTGTGTGTAGTATATGTATAGCGGGGCTGTGTGTGTGTAGTATATGTATAGCAGGGGCTGTGTGTGTAGTATATGTATAGCAGGGCTGTGTGTAGTATATGTATAGCGGGGCTGTGTGTGTGTAGTATATGTATAGCGGGGCTGTGTGTGTGTAGTATATGTATAGCAGGGCTGTGTGTGTGTAGTATATGTATAGCAGGGCTGTGTGTGTGTAGTATATGTATAGCGGGCTGTGTGTGTGTAGTATATGTATAGCGGGCTGTGTGTGTGTAGTATATGTATAGCAGGGCTGTGTGTGTAGTATATGTATAGCAGGGCTGTGTGTGTAGTATATGTATAGCAGGGCTGTGTGTAGTATATGTATAGCGGGCTGTGTGTGTAGTATATGTATAGCGGGGCTGTGTGTGTAGTATATGTATAGCAGGGCTGTGTGTGTGTAGTATATGTATAGCGGGCTGTGTGTGTGTAGTATATGTATAGCGGGGCTGTGTGTGTGTAGTATATGTATAGCAGGGCTGTGTGTAGTATATGTATAGCGGGCTGTGTGTGTAGTATATGTATAGCAGGGCTGTGTGTGTGTAGTATATGTATAGCAGGGCTGTGTGTGTGTAGTATATGTATAGCAGGGCTGTGTGTGTGTAGTATATGTATAGCAGGGCTGTGTGTGTGTAGTATATGTATAGCGGGGCTGTGTTGTGTGTAGTATATGTATAGCGGGGCTGTGTGTGTGTAGTATATGTATAGCGGGCTGTGTGTGTGTAGTATATGTATAGCGGGGCTGTGTGTGTGGTGTGGTGTGTGTGTGTGGTATATGTATAGCGGGCTGTGTGTGTGTGTGTGGGTGTGTGTAGTATGTATAGCGGGGCTGTGTGTGTGTAGTATATGTATAGCGGGGCTGTGTGTGTGTAGTATATGTATAGCAGGGGCTGTGTGTGTGTAGTATATGTATAGCAGGGCTGTGTGTGTGTAGTATATGTATAGCAGGGCTGTGTGTGTGTAGTATATGTATAGCAGGGCTGTGTGTGTGTAGTATATGTATAGCAGGGCTGTGTGTGTGTAGTATATGTATAGCAGGGCTGTGTGTGTGTAGTATATGTATAGCGGGGCTGTGTGTGTAGTATATGTATAGCGGGGCTGTGTGTGTGTAGTATATGTATAGCAGGGCTGTGTGTGTGTAGTATATGTATAGCAGGGCTGTGTGTGTGTAGTATATGTATAGCAGGGCTGTGTGTGTAGTATATGTATAGCAGGGCTGTGTGTGTGTGTAGTATATGTATAGCAGGGCTGTGTGTGTAGTATATGTATAGCGGGGCTGTGTGTGTGTGGGTGTGTAGTATATGTATAGCGGGGCTGTGTGTGTAGTATATGTATAGCGGGGCTGTGTGTGTGTAGTATATGTATAGCAGGGCTGTGTGTGTAGTATATGTATAGCAGGGCTGTGTGTGTGTAGTATATGTATAGCGGGGCTGTGTGTGTGTAGTATATGTATAGCGGGGCTGTGTGTGTGTAGTATATGTATAGCGGGCTGTGTGTGTGTAGTATATGTATAGCAGGGGCTGTGTGTGTGTAGTATATGTATAGCAGGGCTGTGTGTGTGTAGTATATGTATAGCGGGGCTGTGTGTGTGTAGTATATGTATAGCGGGGCTGTGTGTGTGTAGTATATGTATAGCAGGGCTGTGTGTGTGTAGTATATGTATAGCAGGGCTGTGTGTGTGTAGTATATGTATAGCGGGGCTGTGTGTGTAGTATATGTATAGCAGGGCTGTGTGTGTGTAGTATATGTATAGCAGGGCTGTGTGTGTGTAGTATATGTATAGCAGGGCTGTGTGTGTGTAGTATATGTATAGCAGGGCTGTGTGTGTGTGTAGTATATGTATAGCAGGGCTGTGTGTGTGTAGTATATGTATAGCAGGGCTGTGTGTGTGTAGTATATGTATAGCAGGGCTGTGTGTGTGTAGTATATGTATAGCAGGGCTGTGTGTGTGTAGTATATGTATAGCGGGGCTGTGTGTGTGTAGTATATGTATAGCGGGGCTGTGTGTGTGTAGTATATGTATAGCAGGGGCTGTGTGTGTGTAGTATATGTATAGCAGGGCTGTGTGTGTGTAGTATATGTATAGCAGGGGCTGTGTGTGTGTAGTATATGTATAGCAGGGCTGTGTGTGTGTAGTATATGTATAGCAGGGCTGTGTGTGTGTAGTATATGTATAGCAGGGCTGTGTGTGTGTGTAGTATATGTATAGCAGGGCTGTGTGTGTAGTATATGTATAGCAGGGCTGTGTGTGTGTAGTATATGTATAGCGGGGCTGTGTGTGTAGTATATGTATAGCGGGGCTGTGTGTGTGTAGTATATGTATAGCAGGGCTGTGTGTGTGTAGTATATGTATAGCAGGGCTGTGTGTGTGTAGTATATGTATAGCGGGGCTGTGTGTGTGTAGTATATGTATAGCAGGGCTGTGTGTGTGTAGTATATGTATAGCAGGGCTGTGTGTGTGTAGTATATGTATAGCGGGCTGTGTGTGTAGTATATGTATAGCAGGGCTGTGTGTGTAGTATATGTATAGCAGGGCTGTGTGTGTGTAGTATATGTATAGCGGGCTGTGTGTGTGTAGTATATGTATAGCAGGGCTGTGTGTGTAGTATATGTATAGCAGGGCTGTGTGTGTGTAGTATATGTATAGCGGGGCTGTGTGTGTGTAGTATATGTATAGCAGGGCTGTGTGTGTGTAGTATATGTATAGCAGGGCTGTGTGTGTGTAGTATATGTATAGCAGGGGCTGTGTGTGTGTAGTATATGTATAGCAGGGCTGTGTGTGTGTAGTATATGTATAGCAGGGCTGTGTGTGTGTAGTATATGTATAGCGGGGCTGTGTGTGTGTAGTATATGTATAGCGGGGCTGTGTGTGTAGTATATGTATAGCAGGGCTGTGTGTGTAGTATATGTATAGCAGGGCTGTGTGTGTGTAGTATATGTATAGCAGGGCTGTGTGTGTAGTATATGTATAGCAGGGCTGTGTGTGTAGTATATGTATAGCGGGGCTGTGTGTGTGTAGTATATGTATAGCAGGGCTGTGTGTGTAGTATATGTATAGCAGGGCTGTGTGTGTAGTATATGTATAGCAGGGGCTGTGTGTGTGTAGTATATGTATAGCAGGGCTGTGTGTAGTATATGTATAGCGGGGCTGTGTGTGTAGTATATGTATAGCAGGGCTGTGTGTGTAGTATATGTATAGCAGGGCTGTGTGTGTGTAGTATATGTATAGCAGGGCTGTGTGTGTAGTATATGTATAGCAGGGCTGTGTGTGTAGTATATGTATAGCAGGGGCTGTGTGTGTGTAGTATATGTATAGCGGGGCTGTGTGTGTGTAGTATATGTATAGCAGGGCTGTGTGTGTAGTATATGTATAGCAGGGCTGTGTGTGTGTAGTATATGTATAGCAGGGGCTGTGTGTGTGTGTAGTATATGTATAGCGGGGCTGTGTGTGTGTAGTATATGTATAGCAGGGCTGTGTGTGTGTAGTATATGTATAGCAGGGCTGTGTGTGTGTAGTATATGTATAGCAGGGCTGTGTGTGTAGTATATGTATAGCGGGGCTGTGTGTGTGTGTAGTATATGTATAGCAGGGCTGTGTGTGTGTAGTATATGTATAGCAGGGCTGTGTGTGTAGTATATGTATAGCAGGGCTGTTGTGTGTGTAGTATATGTATAGCAGGGCTGTGTGTGTAGTATATGTATAGCAGGGGCTGTGTGTGTGTAGTATATGTATAGCAGGGCTGTGTGTGTAGTATATGTATAGCAGGGCTGT